>NC_137922.1:40780617-40802218 GCF_963457725.1 Sprattus sprattus | reverse complement strand
GTGTGACTCTGTGTGTCAACTGTGAGGTTGCTTCGAGGGTATGCACATTTGTTTGTCTGTGTGTATGTGTGAGGGCTCCTCTGTCCACTATAAGCACCCAAACCCTTGTTTTTGCAGGTTGTCTCTCCTTGGGGAAGCCCTATAAAATACTTGCCATGACGCGCAGATGAAACAGCCTACTTTAAGAGCTCGGGGAACGACTCTGACCCAGTGCTTTACACTGTGACATCTGCAAGCCATAACACAAAAGTAGTACGAAAAAAGAACAGTCTTGATTTTCGGCCTTATATATACGTATAATGAGGCACACTATAAGGGTCTTTTGGGGGATCAACCTGATCAGTGAGAGGTACCGAAGAGTTCAGTAGAGGTCTGTATAAGCTCTGGGACCAGTATCCATCACGGGCCTTCAGAATCGAAACATCTTCATCTGATCAGACCGACTGAGAAATAGAATGGCTTTAAGCGATCACACATTTCTCATGTGTCCGTGAGCTGAGCTTTATGGGACACTGAGAGAAAGGTTGGAGGAGTGGAAAACGGAGGCCTTCTCATCAGGTTCTCGCCACAGCGGTACACAGCGTGTTGAGGGCAAGAGAACATAAATGGCTCTTTTTACTTTGTGTCTTTCAAACTGTTTATTACCACCGAGAAGAATAATTCACTCATCCCGTTGTCAAACACAATCATCTCAACACTCCTCCAGGGTTTCAATCGCCTCCTTACTGGGAATCAGCAGTGCATAACTCCCTAATATCCCATGTCTAGAGACACGTGGGGTCAGAATTTACTGTTCTTCTTTTTCAAAAAGAATGATTTGCTGAAATTAGCTGAAAAACGAATTTACTTGTTTTGAAACCTCTTCAGTAATTATGAGTGTTTTCTTTACAGTGCTTTCCCCTTTTTTCTGCTGTCCCCCTTTTTTTCAGTTTTGGATTACAGACGTTTTGGAGGCCTTCCATGAATTGAGGCTGGCTCCTTCAAGGATGAAATCCTGCCCTGCTCGCCTGCGCTGCCTCGGGGTCTGTCTCCCCCGCTGCACGCTCATGCTCTGTTTCAAACGCATACTTGCTTTGATTGGGACGGGCTTCGCTCTCTATACAATGTGATGGCAGATCCTGCCAGATTCCCGACAGAGAGCGGGAGCAGGTTTTTTTTATTTCTCTAATTTTTTTTTTTTAGAAGGTGCGGGAGCGTGCCGACGTGAAAATCGAGCAGTCGCGCCATTTGCTGTGGTCTCATAACAAAAGTGGACAGAATGACTGATCAAAGAGATAAGTAAATAGATGTAAAGAATCAGTCTGTCTGCTCTCAAACAACTCGACCACATCTATCGGCAGAATTGAGCCACAACTATCAGGCTGTAATATAATTTACTGGCATTCAAATAGCATTGCAAGCTGCCATGGGTGTAGAAAAAGAGCAGCCAGCCTTTTGCGTGTTTGTGTGTAGTACAAAATGATTTATTTACAGAATTAATTAACCATTTTCATTAAAGTCAAACAAGACAAACTGAAGACAAGCCACAACTATTTGCAGACCTCACTGAAGCGAGAGCAAAGAGAGGGAAACGTTTTTTCTTTTTTTTTGCTTCTTTAAATGACATCCAGGAATAGTTAGAGTTCCTTATCTACATCAGACTGTGGGGGATCATTGTGTTCATTGTCAGCACTGTACGCTACCTGAGAGACACAAGGCTTGGAATTTGAGCTCAGGCATGCAACTCTACCTGCGTGGCCGACTTTAACCAAGCAGCCAGTGGAACACAGGGCATCCAGCTCCTTTTCTCCCATACTTGAGTGAGACTCCTTTCCCATTGTTCCCAGTCTGGCTTATCGCTTTTCACAGGGTTAGACTTTTCCCTCCTGCTCCATGTAGGCAAAACACACAAACCCCTATGGATTCATAGGCACTGAACCCTAATTGAAATAATGGCGGCTGGGATATCTAAATGAGGCCGTCAATCCATGCAGGGGAGTGTTTATGTCTGCGGTGCTGGGTAAATATCCCTCATCATTTATAGGGGCTCTTGTTTGTTGTAGAATGCAGCTAGGCAGCAGATCTTATCGGGCCCCGGCCCAAGCCAGGCCAGGCTCATTCACCGGGAGATCCCGAATGCTGGCACTCTGGCACCGGTGAAAAACAGCCACCTCGACCGCCACCTCGACCACCATTACCGCATTCTCCAAATATTTCCCCTCTTCCTGCCATAAACACAACGTAATTAATCTGGTCCCCCATTTTTTTCTGTGCTATGTGTTTTTTTGGTTGCTTGATTTATGAGGCTTTTGGCTGCTTTTACACCACGCGTCACTGTGGCTGGTTGTTCGCTCTTTGCTGGCCTGACCATCTGAGATAATTCCGAGGAAGGTCACAGAAGAAAGTACAAACAGGCCTAAATCCATTTACCAGCAATTATATGAGCAATTATATATATTCACGTGGGAATCTCCATAGGCTGATATCAACAGGGTATTTGACTAGAAGCCAATCTCAGGAGAGGTCATCATTCACAATGCCATGCAGAGTTAAGGTGGAGTAGCCTATGTAAAATCCTTACATAATGCTAATTGTGTAGGAACAGAGAGTATAACAAATAATTAGGTGGTGCTACATGGAAACATTACCAAAAGACTTCAGAAAATGTGTGTGTACCATAAGGGTCTGCACTCTTGTGTGGAGTTGTTTGTGTGTGTGTGTGTGTGTGTGTGTGTGTGTGTGTGTGTGTGTTTCAGTGAGTGTGTATGTTGTAGCTTGCTTGAGTGATGTTCCCATAACCCACCAGAGGACTAGTGCATTCTGCATGGCCAGCACAGGGGTCTGTCAGTGCGGGGGCCTGGCTCCGCTGACAGGCCCAATCAGTGGGCCCCTATCAACCGCTCACGGGCCCCACAGGATCCACATCCTCCCCCAAGGCTGAGCAGTGACCTGAGGTGACCCCCCCTCTCCTCCCCTCCTACCACTCCCGGTTCCCGTACCCCCTTACTCTTCCTCCTACCACCCCCCCTTACCTCGACCGACTTCACACAGAGACGACACCCACGCCTTACAATCAATGACATGTCATCTGGGGAAAAGCCGTACCAAGACACACAAAAATCTCTCCTTTGTTAACATTGACCCCCCCCCCACACACACTTCCAGTTCTCCCTTGAGATACTGTCCCCCCATCTACCCCTCCTTCCCGCCATCTTCACCTCCTGCTGCCATCTTTCTTCTTTTGTCCCTTCCTTCCTCCGGCTTGGAGTCAATACACAACAAGAAAAACAAACTGAGAGGATTCTGCTTTACTTGTGTCTGCTGAATATTTCATAAGTGAGGGAGAAAGTGTGTGTGTGTGTGTGTGTGTGTGAGAGACAGAGAGAGAGAGACACACACACAGAAAGAGAGAGAGGGGTTGTCTTGTGCTGCCTCAGCAAAGGCTGGGAATAAACAGCATGAAAGAAATAGCCGAGTCTGGAATATATACTTTTTTCCCTTTCTTTTCCTGTCTTTTATTTTTTTCCCACCTTCAGAAAAAATTCCTACAACAGTACCTTCACCACGTGATAAAAAAAAGAGTAAAGGTAAGAAAAAAATAATTTCCTGGATGACTCAACACGTCATTTCTCAGGAGCTCCATAAAATCGGCCAGCCTGGATGCACCGCCCTGTGTGATGGTGAGTGTTGACATGGGCCACAGGGCAGAAAGAGAGAAAGAGAGAGGGAGAGAGAAAGAGAAAGAGAGGGGAGACTTTTCTGGCCCAGAATTCACCTCTCTCAGGTTCTCCATCCTTCAATCCCCCCATCTATTTTAGGCCCCAAATATATGCGGAGCCTCAATTTGCAACATGTGACCTAGGAACAGTCTTGCCCATACGCATCTTTAACAGATGACAGCATGGGTTTGCTGGAATGCGTCTGATTCCAGATCAGCATCAGCTCTGGTTTGTTTTATGGAATATGGCTGTTTTAGACCTTCTCTCCCATGCCCCTCCATTTCCCCCCATAGTCGTTCTCTCTCTCCAGGTGTCCCCCTCCCTCTCCACGCTGGTCCCCTCCGCTCAGGGGCAGGTCGGCTGGGCCGTGGGCTGTGTCCCCCTGGCGGGGGCGGCCTGGGTCTCCCTGAGGTCCCCAGGACACTGCGATTAAAACCATGTGAAGTGATGAAGCAAGCCCTGGAATCAGCTTTTTAAATGATCTAAACGTGAAACCCAAGCTGAGAAAAATCTGGGGAGAAGGCGTGCGTGTGCTTTTGTGTGTGTGTGTGTGTGTGTAAGTGTGAGTGACAGAGAGAGAAAGAGAGTGGTGTTCCCCACCCCAACATAGGGGTTCATGAAGGGGGGGAGATGAATATATGCATGTGACATATTTTTATGCAAGGCAACGCTTGTGGTTAGGCAAGGGTGTGTATGCATATGTCCATATGTGCATTTTTTCACCCCGAAACTATGATTATCAATGAAGTCACACTCTTACACTAAGAGACAGAGAGAGAGTGAGAAAGAAAGAGAGAGGGAGGAAAAGAGAAAGGAAAAATAAGAAGATTTTTTGGGTTCCCATCTTGAAATAAAATACATGCAGGACTTCTGTACATACAGGACATCTGTACATGCAGGAGAGGTTTCCTCACACATTGACAGTATACAACAGATGTGAGTACACCCCTGTGCAATATCACTTAAATGTCAAAAGATCAATAATGTCATCCCTTCTCAATAATTGCATTATTTGTAAGCCTCAAACTGAGCTTTGGAGCTATGGGCTGCGTATATCTGAATGGCTGTATCATGGCTTTACGTGGAAAAGAATTGCCAGTCTAACTGAATTATCTGATTGTGAGACTTCACAAGGATGGAAAAGGAAACAGTATGATCGGTGACCAACTAAAAATCAGTCCAGACATAGTGGCATCAATAATCAGGAGGTATAGAACGAGCCATAGTACCAGTATTTAGAGCCATAGTTTGCGTCCTCCTGAAACAAAGCCACGGACAGTGCACTGCTTGCACAATCTATCTGTGACAGACGGGCAAGTGCTTCAGACCTGGCATAGGGATTATAAATGGAAATCTGAGTTTCTGTGACCGCTTAGACAGTGCAAAGGACATTGCATAACGTTAACCTCTATGGACAGTGTCTAAAAAAAAAAAACTTGCCTGCTCTTCGGCACGAAACAGCAAGATTAAATTTAGCTAAAGAACACAAAATGAAGCCTGATGAATGTTGGAAGCACATTCTTTGGTCAGATGAGACCAAGATACGTTTGTTTGGCTCAGATGGGGTCCAGCATGTTTGGAGTGAACCTGGCCAGGACTACCACAGTGAATGCATGGTCCTGATGGTGAAGCACAGATGTTGGAGCTTGGTGGTTTGGGGCTCCATGAGTGCCAAAGGTGTTGGGGAGATGACATTTAAAGATGGCACCATGAATGCCTGTTGATATCCCAAAATACTGGATGACAAGATGATTCCAGAAGCTTGGCAGAAGAGGAACATTCCAGTATGATAACGACCTAAAGCACGCTGCCAAAATAACACGATAGTGACACTATTACTTAAGTATGTTGCCAAACTTGAATACACCTTTGGGGTATTTTAAAGAAAAAGGTAGAGCAACACAATGCCTCCAGTAAAGAAAAGCTGAAAAAATAGCTGAACACCACTCTAGAAATTGTGGAACACATGTATCCTCTATGCCAAGGAGGGTTGAGTCTGTCATCCAAAAAAAGATGGGCATATGAAGTAATGGGGGGAAAAAAATGTAATCTCCATAACGCAAAGTGACCTTTGCGGCATTGAGTTCCCACAACCGGGCCTGTATTTTTAAGTAAATACAGTATAGTTAGCTTGTTAGGTAATTGTACTATACGTTTTAAAGTGCAAATCCCCTACTGTTTGAAGTAAACCAATTACTGCAAAGTGATGCAAATTGGAATCATTTCACATTTAAGGGGTGTACTCACTTCTGTATACTGAATTTTCCCTCATCCCCATATGACAACCCTGTCCTTGGTAAACCTCTCCTTCTCTTGTCTTGCTTAGACACCTGTGTGCAGAGGCTGGGCCGTCCCAGCAGACACACACGTGTGAGCAGGCATGATGTGGAGGGTTTGGTATTTCACGAGCAGGTCCCATGTGAGTGGCCTTAACACTACGCTCGTCAACGCTTTCAGTGGGGAATCCATCAAAGCCCAACGATGACACAATAAGCCCAGGGATTCCTTAGTAGCTGCCTCAGACTGTCTTTCTCTCTCTCTCTCTCTCTCTCTCTCTCTCTCTCTCTCTCTCTCTCCCTCTTTCGGTCTATCTATGTCTCTAAAATGTACTTACAAACACACACTCACACATACCCATAAGCAAACTCTCTCTCTTTCTCTCCCCACTCACCACCCAAGCTCTTTGTTTGTTTGTTTTGGGTGTAACTCTGAAACCATGGAGCTGGGTCACACATCACTTCATCTTTAATTTCGAATGGCAGACAGACAGACGGATCCTGCATAACATTCTTACTCCCTCCCCCTCACTCCCTCCCTCTCTCTCTCTCTCTCTCTCTCTCTCCATCTCTCTCTCTCTCTCCCTCTCTCTCTCTCCCTCTCTCTCTCTCTGACAGCAGAGATCTCTGCTCATTATTGAGAGGCAAATCCAGTTGGGCTGATCACCGTCAGCAGAAACTGTGAGCTCAGCTCTTCCATGACAACGGCCAATATCTCAACCCTGCCACGGCCACCTCTCCTTTCTCTTTTCTTTCTTTTCATTTATTCCCTTTTCCTTTACTTTCTTTCTCTATGCCTCCTGCCTGTCACAAAATAACACACACGTCTCCCATAGTCTGGGCTCACTGTGTCGGAACTACTTTCATTCATTTCCTTTGTCTCTATCAAAAGGGAAGGTATGTTAATGAGACAGGACCTAGTCTTGCTCAGATCCTGAAGTTGGAGTCAACAACTGTGGTTGCCATGGTCCCCACACTGTTGTCCCAGAAACCTGAATAAGTTGGAGGGGGGGATCATGTGTGCGCTCCACTGTAATCAACCCACTGAAGAGTCCATCCTCTCAGATGGGTATTTCATTTCGTTTCTGGCCCATCTGAGGTGGGGAAAGTGCCAGTGAAGCACTCCAGTAAAGTTGGATATGGATTTTTTAAAGCAAGGGCTGCTGGGAATGGTAGTAGATTGTTGGCAGGGCTTCTCTTTTATTGAATAGCTGTGGGCTTAGGATAAACAGTCATTTTGAAATAGGAAGTGAAACATACTGAGAATTCCACTGTGACACTGCAGCATATTCTGTTCTTTTCTTGCTAACTCAGTCAAGAGTATTTTGACCGAGGCTGAACTCCCGTGCAAGACAAACCGTCATTTCCACAAAACAATATTAAACTGCCACTCTTTGATGCAAGCTTGGTCCGAGAGATTTTAGGATTAACTGTGCTTATCAGATAAATAAGCATGTACAAAAACATAAACAACATTGGGAGACTTCACACAGACACTATTTGTTTTCTCTTCCTTTCCAAGAACCTTCTTTTGCCTTTGGGTGTCTTCTTCTCCATCATGTCCTAAGGAGTATACAGTCCACTGGCTGAGGTAAGCGCCATTCATTTGGCGGTTTTACACGTTTACCTTCCTGGAGCTAAATACCCCTCTTTAGCATAAGGTGAAAGGTCAGATGTCAGCATAGAGAAGAAAGGGGTTAGGATGAGTGAAGGGGCTATAAAAACCAGCTCTGTGTAAACAGTGCGATTGGAAGTCTGCAATTACAAAGCAGTGATAAGGAGGCCTAAGGAGATAAGAAAGCCACGATTTGGCTCAATGGGGCTTTTCCCCACGGAGTGCCATGAATGCACTTACACACGCAGAGCACACGCACAAAGCAAACACACACTAAAACACACACACACATACAAGCACACACACACATATACTGTACACACACACACAGGAAACAGCAAATGTCTCCAAACGCCTCCAGGAGACCTATCAGCCCATTCAGACAGAAGCACACACCCAGATGCATGCACGCACCCAAAAAAAGCACAGCTACACACACACACAGACACACACACACATCACCTATAGATACTAATAAAGGCTATCACACAGATGCCAAAGAAAGCCACCTTCAGCCACAACACACACGCAAGGCACAATCTCAGCTGGACTTTACACACACAAGCAGTCCAAGAGATACATCATTTACACAATTTTTTGCAACACAAACAACCAAGTGGCCACAAAAATACACAACTGAGCTAACATAAACTCAAGAGGAGAGGGGCTGTATCAAAAAGAGGAATCTGGGCCAGGATTCAAGTGCCACTGGCCCACTGCGTCAGAGAGGCCAATGGGAGTGGAACACATTCTGATGACACAGCAAGTGGATGTTGGCAAGGGGCTGAGCTCTTATGAGTGATTTAGATTAAACACTGCGTGATACCTCACGCAGATTTATGACATGTAGTCCTTAAATTGAAGATAACCGAAGAACCAAAACAAATCTAATTTATGATGATTTATTATCTCTGCTGTTTATTGCATTTCATTTATCTGACTAACATCTTTTGGCATACTTTTGCAAATGATATCAACACAGATGGATTACAAAAGATACACATACAGAAACATTTACCAAAATCAATTAGCACGCTCCTGGTCAATTATATGACATCTGCGACAATGACAAATTACCGTGGAGGGACTTCCACGGTAACCGCACAGAGGAAGGAGGAAGTAGACGGCCTCACTCTCCAGAGAAGGGAGAAGGGATGTCATACCACAGGCCTTCTTGCAAATGCTGTTTACTGTTTATGGTTCACTTTCCGCTCAACACATGTTTGCTTTCATAGATGCCAACAGAATATAAAACCATCAGCATCATTTACCCTGCAGGTGACAATAAGGGTATCATAAAAAAGACTATCCAGACTTTCTGCTGAACACGTCACAAAGTAATTTATTTATTGTATTACGCTGTATTGTGTGGTATTGAGACAATTAGTATAGTTTTGGCACTATAAAAATGAAATTGAATTGAAATTGAATTAACTGCGTTGTATTGTAACTGTATTGGTCTATCTGTAATCTATTTATCTCATGTGTTATGTGTAACTATGTCTCTTTCCGTATACACATGGATTTTGAACGCTGTGTGGCCATCTTTGAGTCCTTTGAGAGATAGCTTTGTTTGATTAGTCTGGAAGGCCCATCAGTGTCCACTGCTGCTGGAGCAAGGACAGGGTGCCATGCTGCTTCTCAAATATTTAGGCTTTCCTCTGAGGCAAATAATTTACTGTTTATTTAATAAATCATTCCTCCTTCCAACAAACCACGGCAAAACACTCAAAGGGGGGTGAGACATGGTGTTTGTGTGTGTGTGTGTGTGCGTGTGCGTGTGCGTGTGCGTGTGCGTGTGCGTGTGCGTGTGTGTGTGTGTGTGCGTATGTGTGTGTGTGGCTCCCTGTGTACAAAAGCACAATACAAGCAAGAGGAATAGAGAGCAGGGGCGGATTTACAGGCGGGGCCAGGGGGGCCGAGGCCCCTCCTCTAATTTGATTGGCCCCTGATTGGCCCCTGTTCTGCCAATCACCTGGCGAGAAAACCAAGCGGAAAACCAAGCGGAGAATTAAAATATCACTGCTGCAGTTCCACCTCTAAACTGTTGGTGGCAGTGCGCCGGTTGCGTCAATACAAGTGAATAGAAGAAGAAGCGTTCTGTTCCTGCCGGTTGCTGCGTAGCGCAGCATTTTGTACACGTGCTGTTTTCATGACGAATGCAGCATATAACTCACTCTGGTTGGTTAAAAATACCCATGGGGTGGGTCTTAAGGCTTTGGTGACCACCAAAACGAACTTTGGTTGGCTGAAAATCACGTCAATCAATCAGATAGCCACGCGATATTCTGTGTTTGTTTTCAGTGAATCTCAAATGGTGCACTTCATCAGACATATCGTAGTAGACAGATGAATGGCGAGGTAAGAGAAACAAAATGAAGGTGCATGGTATTTTGAAAGAGGTCGATCATCACCAATAGGCTAATATCATTAGATATGGGCTTGCATTTTCATTAAGCAGCAAAAATTTACCTTCGACATGCAGGGATAGCCTGCTACTGTTGTGTCAACTCGCAAGCGCAAGTTAAAAAGAACAATGCTGCTAATTCTAAATGATTTAGCAAGTAGTCTATGCGATCTCCGAATCACATTTCTCATTCCTAGCTGGATGAGTTTCAAACTTATGTGTATCTATGAATTGCAGTGAGAGAGAGAGTGAGAGTATGTTGTTGTATATAGGCCTACAGTTAAAAGCTGTTGCTATCTTTTATGTTTTGTGTGTTTTATGTGCCCTTTATGCACACTGAATTAAAACATATACTGTATATATTACAATTACTGATTCATGATTTTTTATTTCAGTTTCAAAAGGGATACTGAGTTATTCATTGTTGCTTTTGGATAGTTGACTAGAAGTAGATGTTCTTTACTGTCAGTATGTGTGTATTGCCTTGTCGCAAATTGATGTTTATTTAAGCAGCGTCATCACTGGATATCAGATGGTGATGACACTGTTGGCCCCTGAAGGTTACATTTGGCCCCATTGTGGCCCCTGCTTCAGAAAAATCCTAGAACCGCCACTGATAGAGAGACATTAAAGTTGCAGGAGAGAGGGCAGTGTTTGTGTTTGTGTGTGTGTGTGTGTGTGTGTGTATGTGTATGTGTGTGTGTGTGTGTGTGTATGTGTTTTATGTGTGAGAGTGAGAGTGAGCAAAACCCAGATCAAACTCCTTGGCACTCTGGTGAAGTTTGTGTGTGTGTGGTTTGTGTGTATGTGTGTGTGGTTTGTGTGTATGTGTTTGTGTGCATGTGTGTATGTGTGAGAGAGAGAGAGCGAGAGAGATAAAGAATGAACAAAACCCAGATCAAACTCGATGGCACTCTGTATGTGTATGTGTATGTGTTTTATGTGTGAGAGAGTGAGAGTGAGCAAAACTGGTGAAGTGTGTGTGTGTGTGTGTGTGTGTGTGTGTGTGTGTGTGTGGTTTGAGTGTATGTATGTGTGGTTGATGTGTGAGAGAGTGAGAGTGAGCGAGAGAAAGAACGAGCAAAACCAAGATCAAACTCCTTGGCACTCTGTCTCTCACTATGCAGCCCAGCATGAGGAACTTTAATCCCTCACCTCTCTCTGTCTCTCTCTTGTCTCCTTTCTCTTCTCATTCATCTCTCGCTTCCTCCCTTCATCATCCACTGACCATAGGCATTCATAACAGAGAGATCCCCTCCTCTGACAAAACATACGACTCTGACCCCCAGCAGTCTGGAGAAGCAGCTGCAGACTCTGCTCTCCGTGCCCTTGGTGGAGAGTGGAGTGACACGGATGAGGTCAGTGAATCACTACGGCTGCGGGCCTCATTATTTTATGGTCCAGAAAACACGCCATCATGCTCAACATCACTGACACTCAGGGCCCTGCAGTCTGTCAGCCTCCACGAGAGATAGGAACGTCTGGTTGGCGCATCACAGCATACAGCGCAAAAACACATATGCACTTACACGCACACACACACACACACACACACACACACACACAAAACCCCGATGACAGAACCACCTGTTCTGAAGTGATGTTAAAATAGAACCCTTTGGAAATGCAAAAAACTCAAATCCCCACCCAAAAAAAACATTCACACACACACACACACATGAAGTATGTGTGCTATGATGCAGCAGCTGCAAAAGATTCAGGAAACGGCGAAAACACCTGTGAATATGTTTCACGGGCCAGAGGACCTTTTCATTGCACATAAATGGCAATAATGTTTATGGGATTCAATGTGGGTGTGCGCAGACGTTTAAAAGACAAGGCTTTCACGCTAAAATCGCAGGCTACGTGCTGTGCAAATGTCTGACTAAGGCCTTCTGTGGTTCAGACCAGCATGCGCTGTGAGAAGAGTAAGCAGAGGAGCGCTATAGCAGCGAATGATGAGAGAGAAATGCATTCTGGGAGTGAGTTGGATAGAGGGACGGGGTGAGAACATATTGACTGGGAGGTGTTAACAGGTTTAACACGAAGCAGGCTAGTTCTCTCCTCTTTGTCTTGCTGTCTCTGCTACACATCACTCTTTCTGTTCCTTTCCGAAAGTTTGACTGGGTCTTACTAACTTTTCTTTTTCTTTGTCCAGCGGCAGGCATCAGTGATACTTTTTCTCTCATCTCCTAGCCTCTCTCCTTTTTCCTCAAAGTTACTTTCTCCCTTTCCCTCTCTGCTCTCCTGTCGTGCTCTTTACACCCCCCTTCTTCATTCTATCACTCTCTCTTCATTTTTTCTACTCTCTTACTACATCCCGCATTCCCCCACGCTTCCTCAGACTCCTCTGGAACCCTGCCCCTTGTCCCCCCCTTGTCCCGTCCCCCCCCGCCCCCTTCTAACCCTGTGGTGACTCTGGCGTGTCTGGGTCTCAGGAGAGAGTGGCCCTCTCACCCATCTAAGGCCCCCACCTCCTTCAGTCGCCACTCCCCCTCTCACGGCCAGCCCGGAACTGCAGGGCATCCGTCTGCCAGCTAATGGCCTCTAATTTTGCACTAATAGAGAAAGCAATGAGAGGAGGAAGATGGAGGGGAGAGAGGAGATGGCGAAAAATAAACAAGGGCAATAGGAAGGGGAAAAAGGCAATTTCAGTCGAAAAATATTAATGCAATCAAGGCCAATTAGTCGTCTCGGGATAACATTCCCGGCGGCTCCCTCTGTTTACGTTCCAGAGGAGCTGGAAAAGTGTGTCGAAGTGAGACCAGGGAGAGCCTGGAGCATTGGCAAGGAAACACCTTGTTCTTTACACACGCGTGCACACACACACACTTTTTCGAACAAATACAAGGACAAACACACCCCTGGATACTTCCATGCTCACACAAACCCCTACCCCCACCTCACAAACACTCCTGCAGCATTTTCACAAACACATTTCCCCTCATGCCCCTGAAAATCAGATCAACATTTCCCCGTGACTAAGACGTGACAAAACAACTCCCTCGCCATCTCATTCATGTGATGCATTGACCAGAAGGTAGTGGCCAAATCGCCCTTGTATCACTCAGAACAGATGAGATTGAGGGAGGGATAGAGGAAAGCATGTAAGGAAGAAGGTGAAAGATGGAGTGAGACAGGACGGAGTGCAGAGGACCTGGATGAAAGTACGAAGACTTGGCAGGTAGAAGAAGAAACAAGTGAGTTGGATCTCATACAAAGGAACAGGCTGATGAAGAGAAAGTGAAAGTTCAGGAATGATTGAAAGGAGAAAGAGAGAGATGGAGGGGGGATCATTATAAAAACCTTTCTGGCCCAGAGTTCACCTAACTCAGGTTCTCCATCTATTCCAGGCCCCAAGGAAAAGAGTGGAAGAGAGAAGGATATTATGAAAGAGATGCAGTAGGTGCTTCTTGAGATGAAAACACATGTGAACAGAAAGGTAGAAGACCGTATAGAAAGAGAGATGGAGGGATAGAGAGAGATGGGGATAGAGAGAGGGGGAGGGGTATAAATGTGATCACAAGATGGAGGAATTTCTTAAATAAGTTGTGATAACAGTAGAAGTGAGCAACAGCAACATTCTCAAGCAAAAGGGAGAAAAACACGAAGAGCTTTGGGTGGCGGTTAGGGTTAGGTCACGCACAGGAGTCATCAGGAGTCATCATCACAGGAGTCATCATTCACTTGATAGACTGTAAGGACGTCCTGTTTTCTTTCAGGTGGGTAAGGGAGGAAGGATTGAATCCTCACTCTAGTTAGCCATGGTTGAGTAACCCTGTGGGAGTCTGGAAATCACAGAAGCCAGAACGCTTTGGTGATAGCCGTTACTGAACCGTGCCCGCTGGATCATGTCATACTTCCACTCAATGCCACGCAGAGATGAAAACACATAGGCCAACTCACACACACATACCCCCATTGATGTCCAGCTATCTTTACATGTATCACTCACATGCAGACACCCGTTACCTCATTTCACACAAACGCATGCACCCACACACACATACATGCAGGCACACACACAGAGACGCACACACATGTTCAAAGAAACTCATTTGGGGACTTGGTCACAGTTCTTCTCAGCATTAGCAATGGATCAGGCCTGATTTACTGCTGTTGGTTTAGAAGGGATACCATGTGTAACTATACTCCAGGGTAGACACTAGAGTATCTGAGGTGTGGAAACCATCTGAACAGTGTGAAACACTTAGCCAAACAAGCATGAAATGATGACGGTGAGAGAACACTGCAGACATCATCTGGTCTTGTCTCGTGAACTCTACTCTCCCCTCTGAAGTGAGTGCAGAGAACTAGGCTACGTGAAAGAGAACTGATATGGACTGCAACCTATTACCTGAGGTGCAGATTGCTCTGTTTCCGTGTCTTTAAAGTACTATTGGTGCTGCTCACTGACAAAACCATTTAAAAAATGCCACCTACAAATACAATCTTTTCAGAGAGGTTGCACATTTTCTATTGCTTAGAACACTTGCCACACGTACACAGAATACTTACCAAACATCTCTATTCCCCCTTCAGTTCAGTTCAGTTCAGTTACGGTTATACTATCATTAACACTATTACCTGCTTGGATTTGAGTCCCGCGAAAGTGACCTAACAACATAGTGCTTCCCAGTCAGGTAGAAAAAAAAACTCATCTGGAATATCTAGTTGAATTTGATTTTCTCATTACCAAATCATACAGCCCCCACTAGTGGACATGTTAGCAACTGTACCGGCAGTCGAACTTGAGAATACATATAGGACTTAAGTCTTAGGATGAATAGGATGAAGAATGAGAGGGATCTTGAAACACGATTTCACCATTTGTTAAATATAGTCCACAGATCCTGCCACAGAGAGATGACGAATATCATCAGGATCTCTGTTACGTTGCACTTGTACACTGCGATATGGGACGTTTCAATGTACGGCTAAATAAATATGATGTAATAAAACGGAGTAGAGCGAGAGGCTGTTTCATTCATTGTCTGTGAATAATGACCGAAATGACTGTAGCCGCTTGAGTTTGAAATTGAACACAGATGTTGTAGTGAAAACAGTTCTTGGGTGGTTTAATTTAGGTCACCCACAGACACGGGGGGAGAACGAAAACATAAGTCCCGCAGAAATCCCGTGACCGCGCACGCACATTCTCTTTAACATTCAATAAAGGCTAGGCTATTTAGCTTCTCTTCTCTTGAGAGGCTTTACAGTGAATGGCCTTTGATACCAATGAGCCAGTGTGTCGTTACAAATGAGTATGTGGCTTATGATCCAACTGTCTAACACTACTGTCTAACACTACACTACACTTACTGTATTGTACACCTCGAACAAATGGTCCTACCAGCCTCTTGTGTGTTCTGGCGTACTCCTGCCTACACTTACAAAACAAAAAGTATCCGAAATTAACATATACTCGCATGGCCAATGTGTTAATATCGTTGCCAAAATTATTTCTCATTACCGTGTGCGCTGGAGTTCTACTTTGGCTGAGTCGGCCCGTGCACGCACCAAGGTCATGGCGCGTTCACCAAAGCAAAGCAACAATTATCCCATCTGCGTAATTATCAAATTATGTAATTAAAGCATTGTCCTTGTTTTGCAGGGTTCATGCCTTTTAGTCACCTTGACTTGACGAAGACCAGACCGGATAGCAGAAATGGTCCCCAGGGGTGAGATGGTATGCACGCTTTTTATCTTCATGTAGGAGTTCTTGTAGCTGATTCTATCTCCATGAAATTAAACAATGTTACATGATAAACTATCACCACGAACTACAGGAAACTCTTGGCAAGCATTGCTGTGACCATGCTGCATAAACGATAACAACCTAAGAAAGTGCATTTGTAACATTCAGCTGAGACGTTTGAAATATTCAGACTATATTGTATGCATACTACTACAAATACTTGTTTTGGTGGTTATAACACATGGATGTTGGATTGGTTTGAATGGTCACTCTACTGCTCTCTGCTGGAAATGTGGTTGATATTCCATACCAAGTGGATAAAATTAACATTTTGAATGGAAATACTACTGAAGCCAGCTAAAGCCATTCTTTGCCATTAGACCTGCGGTTATATGATATTATTGTTAGTCCATAAAAAAATAGCTTGGAGGTAGTCATTGTGGAACAATAAATAAATAAAGTTTAAGATTATTAAAAAAATACCTGTTGGGGGTGTCCTCCTGTTGACCACTAGAGAGCGCCATGTCGATTTCATTTGAAGCGTCCATAGAGGGTGCAAGCCTGTTAGGATAACAATTGTAATAGCATTGAGTCAGGTCTAATGTTTTAATCAAAATATGTTATGTTTTTTTATTTCTGTTCCTCCTAGGATGGAAACAATAACTACAGTTAAGACACAATCTATCTCACCATTTTTTATTTGACTGGCTTTTGGAAATCAGTCCGTGATGTTTGGGACATCCATAAGCCAGGGGACATTAAAACTGGATATAGCTGTTAAGCTCTATGAGTGCTTTGTTATTCTTACCGTGCTTCGGTTTCTAAGGATAGAATACTAAATTAAATATTTGTTGAACTGCAGTGGAAGAATATGACAGCTAAGTATTAGTTGTTGGCTGTCCATTGATGGTTTTACGACTTGCATCAACATACACCCACACATGTGTGCACACAAAGGTGCTCACAAGGCTCAGTGCTCACACACACACACAACCACACACACACACACACACACACACACACACACACACACACACACACACACACACACACACACACACACACACACTCATGCTTTAAACACAAGGCACAGTAAAGAGATGTGTGTACTCTGGGAGTTTCAGGTTTACAGCGCTCCCGCTGACTCTCTGTGTCCAGCCAGATAGTATCTCCTTGCAGTGGTTTCAGTGGGGCAGCAGAGTGGACTCTTGGCAGCGGCGGGTTGCGGCTTCACTCACACTGTTCCTGCTTCCGCTCGGAGGACTCAGAGCGTCCCTCTCCGGAGTGTGCTCAGGTCTTTCAGTCTCTGGTCTGGACATCCAGACACCAGGGAAAAGGTCTAAATACCCTGGCAGAACTCAGCCACCAGAGTTCAAAAGTTTATCTGTGCTTATTTGTTCGTCAGTTTGTCTATCAATGTCTTTCTATTCTTGTCTTTTTCCACTGTAGCCTGTGTTGTTGTTGCATTGCCTGGATAATAATCCCAAAAGTCTTCTATGATTATGAGATTTTCCCAAGGCAATGGGTCGATTCATTTGGGAGCTACTTGGTAAAGGAGCAATGCCCCAAGACTACAGGTTTCTGAAAATCCTACATGTGGAAGGCGAGGAGGAGAACGCAGGCCTGCTGTGAGGGGCCTGGCCGTGTGTGCTTTACTCTGAGAGGAGTCAGGACTCCCGTCGTTCATCACCCATAGCAACTCCATCTTGGCTTCAACTAAGGTTCAGACACAAACAAAGCTGTAAACTTGCATACACACACACAAACACACACACACACACACACACACACACACACACACACACGCATGCATGCATGCATGCATGTACGCACATACGCATACACATTCACGCAGACACACACACATGCACCCACGCACACACACACAGAGATGCATGCACACACACAGACACACACACACATGCGCATGGGTGCATGTGCAAACAGGCTTGAGCACTAATTTACAAACGCATGTGAAAGTGTTTACACTGGCAGTCTAACTTATCCACAAACAAATACACATACTCATGTGATCTAACATATAAACTCTCACACCCTTTCTCCATCAGCTTTACACAGTTCTTCACATATAGACTTTTCTGTATAAAGACTGTGAAAAAAAATCTCAATGGGAGCGGTGGCCAAGTATTTTAGCAAAACAAACGCGGCAACCGACGCAAAAGCAGAAATCTCACACAATGACCTGACAAATTCACTTAGCCCGTTTCCCACACCTAATGTTTGAAACGGCGTCCCCACCCCGCCGTCCCTTACGCTCACCCACGCCAGTCCATCAGCACCCCTGTCAAATCAGCCGCCAGTATGCGGAAGGCTCCGGAAAAGCCTGGCACACAGCGTCAGGGGGCCCTGGGCGGGCGAGCAAGCCAGGCAGCGCTTGAGGAGCCTGATTGAAAGGCTTCCGAGAATTCTCTTGCCTCCTCGCGCTCACACACATGCACACACGCACACACACACAGTCACACACACACACACTCACACACCCTCCTTCCCTCCCTCCCCCCATCCAGGAGACAGGATAATGGCTTTAGCAGCACAGGTACACACAAAGCTCCAGTGACCAGTCCCCGCCGGAGCTGGAGGAGGTTTACTGTTGACATCTGGAATTTCTGTCCACTTTTCCCGGGTTTTGATTGAGGGGTGACTCACATCGGCTGGTGTGTGTAGCGCAGCCGACTTGTTGTGGCTGTGTCCTGTATTGGTGTGGAGAAGTGAATTTACTCACTTCCGCTAAGGCATCACGCTTAAAAAGATAGGCCTAGCGGTGGTTTCTCTTTTCACTCTTCAGCTTTCTGGTTGGGGCTTCTTATTAATGTTCGGACTTAGTATGTGTCACTGTGAAATCGTGGGCTACATGATTTTCCCTCTCCGCTGATGGAGGCCGTTTGGGTGGTCAGTGTCCTTTGTTAAAGCCGCTGGCTGCCTACATCACGGTCCCTGCATACAGTGCCAGGCAGCAGTCATAGCAAATGGCCTCCACGGGCCCAGTGTGCTGACAGCCACGTCACGCCTGTTACCTCTGCCTGTCACGGCTCTTGTTCCTGGGCTTATCATTGGAGGATCTCTGCTGTGTTATGTCTGCTCCTGGAACAGGGACAAACGCAAAACCTCGGCAAATGCAGGGTTAGGTCTCCCAGGGTCCTCAGCTCCAAAACAGGAAGAGAGCAAGCCGTCAGCGGGCCACATCAACAATGGGCCTGTGCGATGAGGGAACTCCAAGCACAATAGTTACAGGATGTTATTAATTATCACATTAGGGACCATGGAAATCTGGACCTCAACGCTCTGAACGTTTTTGGTGGCATTTTTTTTTTGTAGGAGGCAAAATGCATCTGAATTAGCGTAACACTGTTGGTGTGTTGCACACATGCTGCGGGGGGGAACGTTTCAGATTTTTTACGGTCTGTTTTATTATGAAACAACACTCAGCAAAGATGCCAACTGACCCTGCATGCAGCAAGATGTCTGACATGATGACCTTGACACACAAAAAAAAGAAAGTTAATTACCACAAGCAGGGAGTTTGGGTATAGTGGCGGCTCAGTTGTGCATAACCGCTGACAGCCAGTTCATTGTCAGGTGTTGCCCTCCAGATGACACCTGAGCATATGTTGTTTCTCCCGCCCCGTGAAGGTGAAACAAAAACACCCAAAGTCCCTGAATAAAACACTCAGTGAATCGACGGCGATTTACGAGGCTTTACAATCCCACTGAAGCGAAATGACTGATTCACAAACAGGATGGCTTAGGCTTGAAACCACATCCCTTATACATACCAAGAGATGGAGAGATATTGAAAAAAAAACGCATGTAGAGTAGTCCCTGTACACACACACACACACACACACATGTGTGTATATGAGTGTGTGTGTGTGTGTGTGTTTGAGTTTTTGTCGAGTAGAAAACCAGGAGCCAATATACAAAGGAGGGATGCGTGTGTTTGAGTGTCAGTGAGAAATAGCAGCAAATATTGATATGCTAGTCTGATTGGCTTTTGTATGTATGCACATGTGCGTGCATAAAGGTTTTTGTATGTTTATCTGTGTGTGTGTGTGTGTGTGTGTGTGTTTTCATTAAGGGCCCATCCCGTGTAAGTGGGGAGAGTTTAGTGTGGCGTCACAGGAAGTCTTTACTGAGCGTGCTCCCACTTGGCCTGATTGTTGACCGAGTCTGATCCTGAGGTCCCCCCAGGGAGCGCGCTCAGACGGACGCTTCAAAGACGCCGCACGCTGGCAGGAAGACAGGCCCACTGGTGTTTGGAGCCGGCCGGGACAGAAGCCACGGGAAGGTATTTCATGAACACGCAACCGACACGCCTGCCCCGGCCAAGCCACCGATCTTCACATGCATGTAGACATGTGCAGGATAACAAATTACACATGCACACATACACACACACTGGGACGCACACACACTCAGACGCACACACACTCAAACTGACATAACAATGGGCGATGGACACTAGCTCTGTTCTGGATTGTTACACAAAAGAAACCTGCCTGCATTGTTTACTTTACACTCATACAACCCTCCACAATAGCAACTTATTCAAATATTCCTTATCTTATATTGAGAACAGAGCTTTAGTAAACCATTAATAAATAAATAAATAAATAAATATAATAAATTGTTGACATATTACATTCTAGGCCATGTAAAGTCTCTGTACTAAATAAATAGATAAATCTGTGTGTGGTTTGATTTCATAACAAATTTATAATAGACACTTTTCTACCATAACCGTGCTGCATGTATCAGTAAATAAATGTATAAATGTATCTTACTCAGTACTTAAATAGATAATAGTGTTTTAAGTTCAATATAATCAAAGGTAGTGTTTGTGATTCGGATTCAGTTTCTCAAAAGGTTGTTTATATTTGAGATCAACAGACAATGAAATTGCACCCCTGCCCTCTGCACTCATGAAGCACTGTGCTAATTTGCTGGGGTTATATATGGCTCAGTCCGAGCCACTATGTTTGTTACACATTTAGAGAGCCCGGACTGTGTATGAACACAACTTTGGTTTAGCGCGAACACTGAGTGGACATATAGAGGACCGTGAGGAGCAATTCTCTGAATTTTCCAAAAAGTGTATGGGATTAGAATCCTGGACAATGCCTTTAAAACTGTAATATTTTAGTTTATTGAGAAACAAAAAATCAAACCAATACAAATCTATATCAACCATAAATTATGACTTCCCAAAATTAAACTCATTCAGCATTTGACTAGATTTATGTCTTGGTACAGTACTTGGTACAAACTGTAAAAGGCAACACTTCAAAAAATCTTTTCAGATCACCAAAACCAAATAAAAAATACTGCATTTTCCTCCAACAGCATATTGTCACAAGTCCTCCAACAGCATATGGTAGAAAAATAAGCAAAAAATGTTTTCTTCACACCACTCAGTTTATGAGATACATAAACTGCTAGTTACCATTAGTTAGAAGAGTATAAGCGTAGGGTCGTTTGTCAGTGTGCTAAACTATCTGTGTGTCATGTCATTAATCATGTCAAAGAGAAACAGAACTCTGGAGGGATTGAGGGGTAATTTTCAGCAGTTTTTTTCAAAATATTTTCCATATTCCTGTTGCTACTTTTAAAGCAAGATTTTGAAATTGGATAAGGAGAGAAAAAGTGGAGTGTAGAGGAAATTCCAACACATAACTCTACCACGGTCAGCCACAAGGGGGCAGTGGTCATTTGTGCAAATTTCTCCAAACTTGACCATCCCCTCAGTATGAGCAAACTGCCTGTGATGTAGACCCTTTGCAAGAGAGCAGAAAACAGTTATGTGTGTCCTGCAGACACAAAGGTAGATACACATTTTTTTTGATTGAGGACATTTTTGTGAAACAGTGGTTTTTGAAGAGATCTTGTGTA
>NC_137922.1:40755617-40775617 GCF_963457725.1 Sprattus sprattus | reverse complement strand
AGGGAGGAGGGAGCGCTTGTCAAGGAATGCCTCAGAGCTGTGAAAACAGGCAGCCCAGAGCAAGCCCAGAGAGCGTGGATGTGAGTGGAGAGAAAGAAAAAGAGAGAGAAAGAGAAAGAGAGCTAAAAGCTAACGCCTCAGACTGTGCGTGAGGGAGGGTGTGCTTGTGTGAGTGTGTGTGTGGGTCTGAGAGAAGGAAAGAGGACCAGGGAGGCCGCCTCACACGTCACACCTCAGAGAGAGAGGGAGAGGGAAGGAGGGAGGGAGAGAGAGAGACAGAGTTACACCACAATTGGAGAGTGTGTGCTCATACACTCACCACTCAGGCAAAACTGAGTTCAGAGTTTCAGTCAGACAGACAGAGAGAGAGGGAGAGAGAGAGAGAGAGAAATAGAGAGGGGGAGAGAGGAGGAAAAAAAGAAAGCAAGAGAGAAAGTGATATTTCCACAGGTGGACACAAGCTTGCCCAGTGATGTGCGTTTAAAAACCCGATAAGGCGAAGCGGATACTCCCAGCGCTGCATTACCTCAGAGCCACCACCGACCAGCTGATCTTCTGCACACCGCCGTCTCTCTCTCACTCGTCTTGCACAGAGCCTCTGGCTTGCTTGCTTGCGTGCGAGCGCATGTGCGTGTGAGAGGGTGAGTTTTCTTGTGCCCCCCCTTTGTCGTCCGCCTGAGCCTGCTTGCGAAAAAGAACCTGTCTATTTCCCCAACCACCACCACCAACCATGGATCAGCCAGCCAGCAGCTGCATGCGGAGCTCTCACCCGGCCAACCCCATCTGGGGCTGCGTGAGGAGCCCGCACTCAGGAGTGCCGACCGGCGGGCTGCAGCCCTACCAGCAGGCCCCCTTCTCCCTGCACCAGAAGCCTGACTTCCTGGCCTACACAGACTTCTCCAGCTCCTGCCTGGTGCCTTCGCCGCACGCATACCCGCGCGATGACAGACTCTACCCCGAGGCCCACGGCGGCTACCAGTCCAGGCCCGAGTGGCAGTTTGGGCCCTGTGAGCCCAGGAGCCGTGGCCAGGAGCCGTGCCAGGCGGCCACGGTGGGCACGGGTGTGGGGCCCGGAGTGGCAGGAGGCCCAGAGATGGACAGTGCGGGAGGGGACAGGCTGCCAGGCGGAGGGCCTGTGAGCGGGGGTCTGGAGGGGGACTACTCCCCACAGAGCCTGGGAGCAGGAGACACAGAGAAGAAGACAGCCAAGCGGAAGAGGGACATCACAGGTGAGCAAGAGTGTGTGTGTGCTGAATTGTTCTGACATGGACTGTGATATTACTGTATCTGTGTGTGTGTGTGTGTGTGGGATGAAAACATAGAGACATTACAAAGACAAAGTAAAAAAAAAAGAGTGTGTTTCCATGCCAAGTTCTGGTCTAAGTGTCTTGTTTTGTCTGATTTGCATTATGAACAGTAGCTGTCACAAGGGTGTGTGCTGAACTTAAGACAGCAGGCTTTCCAACTGTGTGTTTTAACACTTCATAAATGTCTTGAATTTGGACTGGTGTGAGAGTTGATACAACATAATTAATCACAGACAGTGAGTGCGTCTCTGATTCTGATGTCACTTCATCTGCCAAATCCTTCTGCTTTCATATTGAAACAGATTAGTTGCTGAGTTCTGCAAGCCTATTTGCAGAGCGTGCTGTAGATTTCTCAATGCAGATTCCTATTAAATATTTTTTCCATAGAAAACAGAAAGTTATTTTAGAGGGGTAACGGTTTTGGATTTTATTCCAGTGAATAGTGATAAAAATCACACAAATTATTTCAAACATGAAAAATGTTGCACTACATATTTGTAGATTTTCAATTACTTTATCCACTCTGATACAAGTGAACAGGCATAAGATATACACACACTCAGACACATGCATTCACTTTCACGTGCATGCATAAAGGTACGCACACACACACACACACACACACACACAAACATGCGCACACACACACACACACAGACACACACACGCACAGACGCGCACACACACACACACACACACACACACACACACACACACACACACACACACACACACACACACACACACACACACACAGACTACAGCAGTTGTTTCCCTCTATTGTTTTTAGCCTCTTAAAAGCTTCAAATAAATGAGGTAAAATGTGATTACTCACAGTGTCCTCTGCCCCACTTACTGTAAGTCAAACTCTATTGTGTTGGAAGAATGTTGCTCATCTCCACTTCCAAATCCATTGAGGAGTTTTAAGGGGGCCGCTGTGTCAACTCAAGTACTTGCCTGTTTGCACCCATTTATGACCCATAAGTTAGTAACTAGTGAAAGAGTCAGCGAATGGGTGAGCGGTATACTATTTGAAACAGGGAGATGTAGCGGATTTTATCATATTAAATAACTTCACATTTAACTAGACTAGAGTCGCTGAGGCCATCAGCCCAATACTGTAAAGCCCAATCAAGTAACTGAAAATAAAATAGTATTTACAGTGAATTGTGGACTAGATTTTGAAACGTGCATATAAACTCAGTATAGTAAATAACTAAAATGATGTATGTAATAGCGCTTAAGCGGACGTCAAAACCGTTGGTTGGTTTGGGTTGAGTTCTGATATACCTGAATCCATTTCACACCATGAGCACTCTACACAAAACCGTAGAATTTGCGACCCCAGGGGATTACGATATTCGCACAGTTGTGTGTCCTAACAGACCTGCAGCCTAACCACCCCTGCAGTTTGGGCTAATGGTCGCCGGAAATGATTAAATCACTATAATAGCTATAGATCCATGCTCTTTGCATACTTCCAATTTCATGCTGTTCAGAGCGGAGGAAAAGTGAACCTCAGTATTGTGGGACATCTGGTGCATGCATTAATCTCCAGCCCTCCGCCATGCTATGGAAACTGAGCTCGCTTTTTCGCCTTGCTGGGATGGGGGAGAAACATTTTGTTGAAGATAAATATATTCCCCCCAATAGTGCTTGAGTGGGCTTTGTGTTTCAACATCCGAAAACGTGAATATTCACTCGACTAAAAAAAAAACAGTCTCAAAAGAAAGGACCAGACAACCATGTCTCTCATGAGAGGTTGTTATTTAAGTGGTGCACACACACACAAACACACACACACACACACACACACACACGCCGAGAGACCTTCATGCTTAATTAGGGAAACATATACGCCTATATATGTCCATGCACGGTTCATTTTCCTGCTTTCTTTGGGTTACCTTATTGTAACCCTCACCCACTTGTGGGGAGAACATGCCAGACCCCAGTCTGTAATAGAGCTTGCCTGCGATCCCACTCTCACATTCTTATCCATTGACATTTTCCTGTTGTTAAGCGGTAACAAAATCCCTGCAGATCAATGTGTTATTCCTGCTGGAAAAGCTGCTGATACAAGCGCAGGAGAACCCGAGGCCGTCAGCTGCGAGCCCAACAAGCTGAATTTGGAGCAGAAAGACGCATAACTTGCGTGTAGAGAAAATGCCTTGGAGATGTTTGCCTTAAAAAAACACTGCAGTGAGGGTGCATTGGGCGAGTGTTGGGTGCTGACAGTCTAATCGGGCCCAACTGCATTCACTCACACAGGCCTTTCACCTGGAGCTCGGAATATGACTAACACGTAATAGTTATTGTCGTGACAATTATGGATAATGGTTAGCAGATAGGATGGTCGCTGCCAAGGGAAATTCAACACAATGTGAAGGAGCCCAGTTGTCCAAACCTTACATGACAAAAGCAAGGCCAGAAAAAAGCTGATGTCTTTTTCAATGTTTGAGTGCGATTTTGAGATTTATCAGTGTTGACCAAGCCATTTTCTGGTTTGCAGAAATGCAGGAGAAAAACATTTCAGCAGTCCAGGTTTCTTTTGTTTTTTATCACACAAGACTAACAAAATTCATCTGTTTTTTTTCTCTCACAAAAGGTCAGCCATATTACAAAGTAGCATCATCTGAGTTTTATTATTGTTATTTTATTCAAAACAAATAAAACACAACAAGTGAACAAAAAAAACAACATTAGGTTTCCAGACAGGCCCATGTGTTTGATTTAACGCGGGGTGATGGTGTTTGCATCTGTGTTTTGTTTTTGTGGTGGCTAATTTACATACGGTGCGACATAATAGCCGACTGGTTTTGGCGAGTAAATTAAGACAAATGACTTTAGCACCCCACTCCGAACATGCCAAATGCTGTTTGTGTTCCAGACTCCCCGCTGGGCACAGGAGTTGCTCCCTTAAAGTTTACGGGCTTTTGCTGGAGATATTTATTGGGGCCTGTTTTGTGGAAGCCTGTGCACTCACTCACACGCACACACACACACACACACACACACACTTTCTCTACTCACACACTCACAAACAGTTTGTCTGCAGTGCCAGGTGTTTCACCCTCAACCTGCCGCCACCTTGCCATTTACAGCATTCTTCCAACGAGCTAAAATGAATGGGAGTTTAATGATGATTATATTCAGCTTTCCTCCCTCTCTCTTTTCGCCATCACTCTGTTTCCCTATTTCTCTTCCTGACACTATCTTTCTGTCTCTCTTTTTATTCTCTTTTCATGGGAATCAGACCACAGGTTGTTAAGTGTGAATGAAAAAGGGTTTCTCCCTCTCCCTTCCTCTCTCCTACACACACACACTCACACACTCACACACTCACACACACACACACACACACACACACACACACACACACACACACACACACACACACACACACACACACACACACACACACACACACAAAGACACAGCTCTCTCTCTAATGCTCCAATTCCCTCTCCCTCTCTCTTACAACCCCCCCACCCACCCACACACACACACATGCACACACACCTCTGTGCTCTGTGCTTTGCATGAAAACTGTCTGGACTTCACCACACATCTGGCGCAGTGATCGCCGTCCATTTCGAAGCCTGGCTCGGTGTTCTGGCGTCCGCCACAGAGAAATTCTCACTTTGACAAATTATAGACATTTCACAGGGATTGCATCAGCTGTCTGTAGCTCTATTGATAGTTTGCTCGCTGTGCTCAAAAAGGCCCTCCATTAATTGGATTGTTTAGAAAGAATGACCTGTAATTCTGAAACGGTCAACCATTTTTCTAAGCTAAGCAATGGCATTGGAGAATGGAGACTATCACGCAATGATAAAAAATAATGTGTGAGTGTGCCTGTGTGTGTGTGTGTATGTATGTAGGAGAGTAATGTCTGGGAGGGCTGGGGTTGGGATTGGGTTTGAAGGAGACAGAGACGGAGACGTGACAGTGTTACAGGACAAACTCCAGTTGATTTCTGATCTGTGGGCTGTCAGGTTGAGTTACAGTGGCAGGAGCCTTGCTTCCTCCTCTGAGAGCACCGGGAGAGGAGGAAGTCTTCCCAGACACACACACACACACACACATACACGTACACACATACACACGCACACTTCAGCTGGACCAGGCTGAGGCCTTTGTTCTTTTGTTAGCGGATTTAACGATGTTCCGCCGCATTCCTGACTAACTCAAGTCCTCTGTGGCCCATTTCAGGACCTCCAATCCTCTCACCCCCGATCCCTCCATCCCTACCCTACCCTCACTCCCACCCCACCCCACCCCTCTCGACCCAAAGTATCACTGGGGGCCAGGGCAGCCTCTGATCCGGGCCACAGCTCTGTGCAAGTGTGTGTGGCCTGCGAGACTCACAAAAAAAAAACAGCAGTAACGCTGTAAAAAAAATGTGGGGAGACTTTTAAACGTAACACGCCTGGGAACTGATGCTTAGGAGGTGTCGGATGAGAGAGGTGGCAAGGGGCCTGAGATCGATGCCGCAAACGCAGTTCAAAGCCGAGCTATGGTGTATGAGGGAGGTCGATTTCTTCGCAAGAAAAAGTTGGAAAATAAAAAGTTGGAAAAAAATTGAAAATACTAATGTAACAAGTAACATCAATGCAACACGACATATTCCATGAAATCAATATTTTCCCTTCGTCTCCACCCTTGTGGCCTGCAGAAATCCAGGACTCCAACTTCAAGGCCGACTCCAACTGCAAGGCCAGGAAGGAGCGCACGGCGTTTACGAAAGAGCAGCTCAGGGAGCTGGAGGCTGAGTTCACCCACCACAACTACCTAACGCGCTTGCGCCGCTACGAGATCGCCGTCAATCTGGACCTCACCGAGAGACAGGTAAAAGCCATGGCCCAGCAACAGCCACAGCACTACAGAACAACATGTTCGAGAAATGGAAATGAAAGATGACTCCATCAGTTTAAAGACAACACTTTTTCTATCTAAAGAAAAAATACCTTTTCGTTGTAAAATATCAAAGGGACAGTACATTTCTATCTAAACTACATAGAGTCCTGTCTCATTTCTATTTTCTATTTTTCGCAATCTAATATGTGAACTTGTCTATTCCCCCACAAAAAGTAAATCTGGTCTGTTGTCTTATGTTCTTTACAAACGTCTTCTTATGCGATTAAGGAACAAGATACTTTGATTGATGAAGTAAAACAATGAAAACGAGACTAAGGCAGTGTTGTCATAGATGCTTAAACCATTTGATGCAAGTTTACAGCACCATAGCCTTCAGTATACAGCTTAACGTAATGTAACCATTTTAACATGTGTGTGACATCCGACATTTTTAACAGTTACAGTAAATTATTTTAAAATTTGTATCGAATTTGAAAGGGATGTGATAAACATTTCTGTGATCAAGGGCTTAAACCCACCGCCCCGTCTTGCTCTTCACTAATGAGGCCACAGTTCCACAATGACAGACCTTAGCCTGGTCGTAGATGGCTTTCCCAGGCCCGGCACCCCCAGCCCGCGCCAGATCTCAGCCCTTCCCTGCTCTCCACCCCAGTCCCTCAGCTACTCTGTCTCGAGTTTTTCCGATGCATCCTACATATCTTGGCAGCCGGCCTCTCCAAGCGCTGACGTGAGTGGCAGCCCAGAATCAGAGCTGGGGACGGGCTTTTAAAAATAGTGTGGGAACAGATTGTCTGCGGTCCCGCGTTGCCTTAGGGAATACAGAGAGGGATGCACAAGGGGTCACACGCTTGTCCTCCCTGGTGATTCGCTGCCGCAAGAGTTACTGCCCCGAGTTTCACAATTTGAAAATCACCCGGACATTGAGACATGAAATTGCATTTCAGCAAGACACCAACTTGTAAAAAAAAATCACTTGTAAATCATATAGCTGAAGATCATGCAGTTTCCAAGTTGACTGTGCTTTAAGCTTTTGTTAGTAGCCAGCGTTGTGATGACCAAGCCCATCCTCTATTTCCGCAGGTGAAGGTGTGGTTCCAGAACAGAAGGATGAAGTGGAAGAGAGTGAAAGGAGGACAGCCTGCCTCCCCCCACGACCTGGAGGCCGACGACCTTGACTCGGCTGCCTCGCCCAGTTCGGAGTAAAATGAGCTTCCACTTCGCTTTTTACCCCGCCCCCCCCCCCCCCCCCCCCCCCATCCCTCCCTCCACCTCTCCTTCCCGTCCCGTGCCACCAGAGACACAACCCGCACACGCTTGACTGATTTGACCGGGATGCCACGATGGCCACGAGGAACCCTTGTTCACGTTTCTTCTCTTTTGTTGTTAACCCCAGTGTGGACCTCCTCCTGTGGCCCATGTGGAGGCTCTGGCCTGAGCCTTGCACTGTCTGAGAAACCCCCTAGCCACCCCCCACCCCCCCCTGCCCAGCCCCGTCCTATCCTATCTCCTCCGATCTAAACGTTCATCCCTTTTTTCTCTGGGTCAGCTCATTTCTAAGGAACTATGACTAGCACACAGACTGGGAAAAACTTGGACTAAACCAAACGAGTTCCGGCTTTGGGTGTCAATGCTCGTCA
This sequence comes from Sprattus sprattus, assembly GCF_963457725.1. Classification (NCBI taxonomy): domain Eukaryota; kingdom Metazoa; phylum Chordata; class Actinopteri; order Clupeiformes; family Clupeidae; genus Sprattus; species Sprattus sprattus. The sequence goes on along the minus strand of NC_137922.1, from coordinate 40,767,792 downwards.
GCGTTCACACACGTTACCCAGTGAGCTCATCTCTTCATAACGGTGTAACAGCTTTCACCCCCTCAGTGAGGGATACTGTGGCCCTGTGGTTGAGACTGGCTCACACAGCAAATGTGGGTTGGGAAGTCTGGAAGCACCCACCTGCTGAAGGCTTATACCCAAAAGACTGCCTCAGGATCCCATCAGCATTACTAAACCATGAGTGCCTCAACATCCTGTCCTTCTTGTTTGTCAGGTTCTTAGAGTATACTTTTTTGCGTTTCTTGAACAGTGATTAAGCATATATTTGTGCCTCTTTCTATTGTTTTTTTTTTTTTTTTTTTTTACATTTGATGAAAATGATAAAACACAGATGTTGCGTATTGAAATCTACAAAAAAATGAATAAATTCTCAAAAATAAAATATCAATATGGTGATTTTTTTTTTGCCTACCCAGACCTCAAATGTTTGAGTTATGAGGTGAAAGAGCAAACAGCTACAGTTTCTTGGCTCGCATTAGTGCCTTTGTTTTTGGCCTCTGTGTACAGCTTGGTCCAAAAAGCATGACAACACAGTCCAGAAATGTGGACATAAAAATATATACTCCCCCAAACCCTTATTCTAATTGGAACTCTCATCTTTCATTTAAATTACATTTTTTTAAAGGTCTACCCTAATGGTGTGTCAAGGGTATATTGAATGTACTATACTGCAAAGATTTACTTCCATTGTCTGGGCTAGTGTGACTAATGGCCCTCGATTGTGATGAACAACTATTGATTGACCTGGTCCTCTCTCAGCAAAGCCCGGCTTTGGCCAGGTGGACACATAACACCTCTCTATAAAGATAAGCAGGAAGAGTTTTCATCGATTCGCCCATAAATCACGTGTCCATTTGCCTATAAATCCCATGGCACATTTTAACGATGCGCATGCATGCAGCTCAGCTGGCTCAGAAAAGGGCCATGTTTAATATGAGCAGTATGTGAAACAAGTGTGTAGTGTGTTTAAAGCCCACCATCCTCCTTGATCCTGACTCCTTTTACAAACTGCTCTATGGTACCTGAGCTCCGAATGGCCGGGAGCTGCAAAATTCGGTGCCAGTTATAGACTTGGCTCCCAGAAGTATTTTTGACGGAAGCATCTGGACGGGTACAAAAATTGATCTCGGCCCCCCCTTTTCTTTCGAATGGAGGTCCGGTGGGCCAGCGTGTGGGGGCCCCCATCGCCGTACCAGAAGTCTGGAGGCTGACCAACGGCATGGCTTTCGGGAGACGGGAGGAAATAATAGGTGGGTATGGGTGAAGAGACGACTTCTCAAGTACAGGATGTTGTTGTAGCAGGTAGCCAGTCATCCAATTTCCTGCTTCCCAAAGAAAACAGCGGTAAAGCATCCAGGAGTCCGGGGACTCACAATGGCGGGCCTATGTGCTGGGGGGCCCGGGGCGGCCAAACAAAGCCTGGAGAGGTTACTGCCCTCGACGCTGGACCTGCCAGGGAACCGTTCCACACACGCCCACGGCAGGGGTTAAGTCTTACTGTACCACTGACCCCAGCAGACCACAGCTGCTCCAAGCCCATCCTTCATTACTTCCTTTGCATTCCATAGCTATGAGGGCCTATTATTGTATTAGAGGTAATGGCTGTAAAAATAAACCCAACATATAAAACATAATGATGGTATTAGTGCTGCTGCTATTAAAAATAAAAGGGCACTCCAGGAGCTCACCGTTCATTTACACCTAAGACATTTAATAAAATATACAAGCTTAACCCCAAATTACATATTGGATTTCATTTGACTGGGATATTAAATTGTGTTTATGGAAGGGATGATAAATTTGTTGATTTAGGGTCAGACTCTGGGAAATCCTGCAAGGAATGTTGGGATTTTGGGGTTCTCTTCTGTCAGTAGATCTTGTCTGTCTGTTCACCTTCGTGACTGCTGTAGGCAGCATCTTGAAATCGGTGAGGCAGACAAGCTAGACAAAAAATTCAAAAACAAAATGTATGACAAAATGTATCATCCAGGGGGCCACAAAGAACCTCTACTAACAATTTAGAGAACAACAACACAGGCCAAACCTGAGTGTTTTGAAAACAGAGAGACATCCCTCAGTGTTTGGCATCCCTCGGGTAAGCAGTGGAAGTGAACTGAAGACACCGGCAGAAGCTTCCAAAAACTCAAACATAACGAGGGTTGCTCCATCACCCCGTAGCCAGCTTATGATTATGAAAGCAGATTTCACTTTGGGACATTCTTTCAGAAACACATTACTTTGTGCTTTGAGAATATGACCTTTCTGTGGGCAGTTAAATGAATTTGGTTGAGGGGCTTGTGATGTTACAAATGCAACAAGAATTCTCTTTAAATGGCTCTAAATGCAAGGAGAGGAGATTGCTCTTGAAAGCCACGATTAACAATAAACTGAAATATACTTGTGAGATTAAAGGCTCCATTTAAACCTATTGCCAAAATAATGCATATAATGTTACCAATATAATGTTGTGTGTGTGTTCTGTTGACAATAGTTTCTTTTTGTGAAGTAGATATTCACCCTAAATAATGCATTATAAAAAGTGTATTAACTGATAACAAAACATTTATAACCATAGCCACAAGGGCATATCAACATTCTAACACTTAAAACTAATGTAAACTATTCTCACTTTACATGTTTAATTAACACTTTCAGTGTTTAATTAACACTTCTGTCAGTACCTGCCTAAATACAATGATGTGGCCTGCCTATTTGTTCTCATATGGTTAAGGCTTTGCACGTAAACGTCAGAGGTGGGAGAGGGAGGGCTTTTACTTTGACACCCTTCCTCCACCAGCCCAGGACAGGGACAGGCCAGGTCCGGGGGAAGGGGGGGGGGTTGATGGATAGCGGGAGGTGTGGAGGTCATGACTGCGAAGCGGCCGTTGAAATTAAAGCGTGTCCTGCAGACCCCCAGCCGGTAGAGACTGCCCATCTGCATGCTGTTATTGTTTACTGAAGCAACATGTCACCATGACATAAAAGCACACAAAGACTTCATTCTCTCTTCTAAGGAAAGTTATAGATAGAGGATTTATACTGTCCCAGAGATCCACTTATGTAATTTATTTCCCTTTTTATTTTTCTGCACAATAAGGGATAATGCCATGTGTCATGTTTGATAAACTGTGGGCCTTATAAATCTGATGCTCTGAACCATTAAATCAACTTTGTAAATGAGATTAGTATGTTGTTGTTCATGAACAAATCATTACTTGACTTTTACAATCGTATAGTAGAATCATGGGCACAGTTTAATTAATAGCATGACAAATCCAGGGAAGCAATTGAACCAGGCAAAATGTTGAATCGACTCGTTGCAAAAAAAAAAAGAATGGAACAAGATAACAGGAAAAGATGATGACCCTTTTATCTTTCTCTTGTCCGATAGTATATCTCTATATTTCAGACAGTTTAGTGCAGTGGGTATTAATTTTACAACCTTTACAAGCATTAGCAGAGAGTAATGTTTTTTTTTTTTTTACCTCAGACAGAAGGTTTACCAATTTTTGATAAATCAAAAGTCACATATTGCACATATTGAAATAAAAAAAACGGTTTAGTGTGTGCACTCGACTTATAAATCACACAGTGCAAAAACAACTTTGTACCCACTCAGGTAGCAGCCCAGTCATACATAATATAAACATCATTTTGGGACATCCGGCTACAGGAAATCATTTGTTAATATGAGAAATCACATTACTTGCTATGAGCTATCATTAGGTCACATTTGTAACGTCTGGAAAGGCACAAGCTCTAATGAGTTGTTCATGGAGATTATAAGTCTATTAAGAGTCCTTGATGAAAATTAAAGGGAGTGTTTTCCAGATCTGCTCGGCTAGGTTTCTCTGGTCTCTCAGCAACTATTAAGTCTGGACTGAATTGCATTTGGAATGAGGGGAACCCTATTCTGAGCCAAATTTCTGCTTAATCCAGCCCAGGGTGATCTACTGTATCTCTGTTTTGACAGGCGTTTTGGACTCCTCTTGTCAATGAATGGGAATGATATTAAACATCCCCTGGTGCTCCTGCTTTGGGGCCATGATATTTCACACATGGGACTGGCTTGTCAGAGATGGAAAGTGTTAACAGTGCAACACGTGTGTTTGCCTCTCTCTGCACAGGAGGATTGCGTACCCATCCTCCACAGCTCCCTGTCTTGGCTAATCAAAGGTGTGACTCTCAGACATCCATTCATCCCCTTCTTCGGCACCCCTCCATGCATTCCTCCGCCCGCACCTCTCGTTTCTTTCTTCCCCCTTCATCCGGTCACCAACAGCCCAAAGCCAGGGGACGACTGGCCTTCGTCAAGCAAACGAACAAACCCAAGAGCCATTTCTTTTTTTTTATGTGACTGGCCTGAGCTTTTCCAAGCCCTCTGCTGAAGCCTAGACACATCCCCTCTTTCTTTTCATCCTCATTGTTGTTTTAGGCCACCTGCAAATTTATTCCTCCTCCTCCCTTGCCCTGCGCCGTCTGCTTTTCGCCCTCTCACGCCGGAGAAGAGAGGAGAGGAAATGTGCGATGTCTTCCGCATATCCTCCCAAGACAGTAGTTGCAGCAAAGAGGGGATACAAGGGAAAAAAAGGTAAGAGCATGTCTGCATGTGTGTGTGTGTGTGTGTGTGTGTGTGTGTGTGTGTGTGTGTGTGTGTGTGTGTGTGTGTGTGTGTGTGTGTGCGTGTGTGTGTGCTGGTGTGTGTCTGTCTGCATCTGCGGGGGTGGGTGTGAGTTTGCCTGTGTGTACATGTATGTGTGTGTGTGTGTGTGTTTGTGTGTGTGTGTATGTCTGTGTGGTTGTCTGTGTTTGTGCGCTCCGCTTTGTGGATGTGGCATGTTGCAGGCGCAGATGTGCGTGATTCAGTGGAAAACAGAGCCTGCGCATTTGTGTAGGATGTGGTCAGTGAAAACCGTGCCTCTCCCTCCCTCCCCTCACCTCCCCACCCCACCCCCACCTATTCCCATTCCCAAGATTAGCGGCCCCTCCAGGAGGAATAAATCTTCCCTCTCCATCCTTTCCATTGCACAATCAGTCAAGATGGGCCTGAGCAGCGCAGCACGCCTCTAAATTATCCAGCACTTCCTGCAAGCCTCCTTTGACAGTTTGTGAGGAGCTGAGCGGAGCTGCAACAGTTAGCATGCACCAACAGTTAGCATGCACCAAATAGACAATGTTGCTTCCCGCGGTGGTCAGTGGAGCTGACCAGCCCTAACCTTGACTGGAGAACAGCGGGTGGAAGAAAATGGCTGCTCTCGTACAGGTGCACCAGACTCCGCCACGCCTGGGGACAGAGGAGGTCCACATGGATCCCTGTTTGACATTCAAGGAGAGAAGGGATGACCCAGACCATGTGGGAATAGTTTCTTCTCTTTTCTTTTTTTTTTTACAAAGACTGCAGATTTGACCCTTGCAGGTTCTGCACAGAATCCTTCACAGCTCAGAGACACACACACACACACACACACACACACACAAAAACTATATTTTTTCATTAGGTCTGGGTAACATTCTTTCTATCTCTAGCTCAAAGACAGGTTTTCTTGCCATATAAAACTCTTGTGGAACTGCACTGCATGTTGTAATACTCAAAACCATACAAGAGTTCTGGTTGCAGAAAATGATCTTAAAAACCAAACCTTAACCATAGTAGAGAATTTGTGGACAAACTGTGTTTACAGTGAAGAAGTTCAAGACATTAATCATTATTAATCAGCACCATCATGCCTGGAGAGTCTCATTCAGATGTTGTTGGCCGTAAATGCATCCCTGATCAAGATGAGCAGCTGTTTTAGATTTTGACGGTAATAAAAGCAACTGATGGTTTTGCACTCGGGTATGTCAGAGAACCGCAGACCAAAACATTGTCTAAAATTAGCATGGCGAATCAGAGTAAATATGAGGCTTCACAGAGAAAATCAATTGACTTAAAAAAGAGAGACACTAATAACAATCTTAGCCAATGGACAATGTATTATCAGCATGTTTGGGATTGTACCAGGTTTATTTGTTATTTTGTTTGTTTTGTTTTGTTTTGTTTTGCTTTGCTTTGCTTTGCTTTGCTTTGCTTTGCTTTGCTTTGCTTTGCTTTGCTTTGCTTTGCTTTGCTCTGCTTTGCTTTGCTTTGCTTTGCTTTGCTTTGCTTTGCTTTGCTTTGTATGTTTATTTGTTTTGTTTATTTGTTTTGTTTATTTGTTTGGTTTGTTTGTTTTGTTTGTTTTGTTTGTTTGTTTTGTTTTTCATTTGCTTTGTTTTAATCTAAAAATGTCTACACGGGTTTGCAAGGGTGACATAACACTACCTGAATGTGTCACATACCCATGGTATGGCCATCTCCATGAGGGTATACATTTTATTTCTGTTTTGACAGTTAACTTTTATCAACCACAACGGAATGTCCAGTTTGTGCACCACATGTAAATGGCTTTGTTACTAAATAGGCAACAGTGTTTTAACCAAGCATTTTAGATATTTAGAACTTCAGCTAATAAGTATTGTACATCTGAAAAAAAGTTATGTTACATTGAAATATTACAGACATACAGTTCATGCGTGCTTTGCTCCTTAGAAAAGGAACACTTGACCTTAGACTTGTCAGTCCAATATTAAGCAACTGGAACATATATACCCAAACAAATAGGCTCATTGGATTCTACCTATACAACTGAAAAAAATATAAGGTTGAATGCCAAATGTAAAAGATCTATTGCAGTGAAAATATGTTGCAATTTTATACATTTGGCTTCATACCAACATACTGTGCCTTTTTTGCAAACAAAATATATTTTTATTTGTGGATGTATTTTAGTCAAAATCTTATAAAACTGGATTACAGCTTTTTTTGATCAATGTCTGTACATAGGTTCTGTGCAAAGGTTCTGCTCAAAGCCTTCATGGATTTTTCCCTGACAGTGACCATAAAAACTTTCCTTATCTCCTTAAGGAGCTAAAGGGGACATGCGCTCAGGCACCAAGAGCAGACAGACAGACCCAGAGTGTCCTCCACCGAAGCCCCGCATCTTGGCGGACTGTGATCCGCTCCTCCTCCACTCACTGCAGGGCGGCGGAGGGGCAGAAACGGGATCTGCTGGGCCCTGGTGGGAGCAGCTCAGAGGCCATCCATCAGCACCACTCACTCTCCCAGTCTCACCCCGCACCCCGTCTCCCTCACTCAGGTATCACGGCTGCCAGACAGTCCTCTCGCCACCCCAACAAAAGCCCTTTTTGTCTGATATTTCTTTAAAAAAAAGAACTGATCCTCTGTCTGACAGTGGGATTTAATGCACAATACTAACGGACCTGGCACCTGAAGGTATTGCCCTTGGAAAAAGAAAAAAACTGAATTGGCTCAGTGAAACTGGATCATTGGGCTTTTCCAATGGCACATAGCATATATATCTTTGCTAGGCTGGAGCTCATGAATGATCAATAAAAGGTACTGTGAATCAGAGGCATTTTATTGGCTGCAATAAATACCAGGCAGCTGGATTTGGATTTCAGACTGAATACTTTCTCTCTTACAACCAGAGGCTCTCGAGGGCCAAAGAGACACTCGGTGCAGATGTGTGACGCACACACACACCACACACTCCAAAAGACGATAGCTATTAGCTAATATCCAACCATTTAGAGATGGGACATGAACTGAGGTCAGTTACATACAAAATATTCATATTGGGTGGGAAAAGGTATTTTTGCAGAGTCTTATCTCGCGTATCTGTTTGGTAGCAATATGTTTGTGTCTGTGAGGTGCAGGAACTCAGGTTCTGGGTCGGTACTCGAGGCATCACTCGCCTCTGTCGAGTCCATGGGAACACTTTGTGTACCGGAAACTGTCTTCACGCGCGACTGCCCTTCAGGGAGAGCGAAGAAAGAGAGCACTGTATCACACAAGGCACAGACTGTGAACTCACATCGGCCTGGTCCACTGCCCAGGGTCAGCACAGGAAGGCCAGAGGGCTCTGACATGCGGTGAGATAGCTGCATGGATATCACTGACCAGTGTTGTGCATGAACGCGTTCAAAAGAACGCGTTCATTGAACACGTTCATTTTTACGAGAACGATGAACTGAACGCAACTTAATTAGAAATAATGAATTTGAACGGTGAACACGTTCATATTACCTGTGTCCGGTGCAACTGAGGTCTAGTTAAAACGTTACGGAATGTTTTCCTTCTACTGAGGAAAGACGCTGTCTAAATCGAATGCTTGCAACCTGTCATTGCTCAGTACCTGTTAAAAAGGCTATAGTAATTATTGCCAAGACAGAGCAAGTTTCGGTAAATGACCATATTTGGTAATTGCGTTGGTCATGCGATACTGTTTTGATTTCTCTTCACAGCTTATTTAGATGGAGTGGCAGTTAACTTCGGAATATTTTCACATAATTGAGCGTTGCACTTTGTTGAAGTTGTGTGCTTCCATGTAGCCTATGTGTAAGTTTGACTTTGTAGCCTACCTTGTCATTATGTGTTTGTTATAGTTTAGCTTGCTCATAATTGTTACGAGCACAGTCACCTAATTAATCTAGCATGATGGTAGGCTACTGTTCGTGAACTCGCTTAGCATAAACTGCTAATGTACAAATACGAGTGTTACAGGGTTTACCTTTACTAACTTTTGAGCTGTCTTTCATTAAGTGTACATGCTCTTGTATATCTTAGATTAAACCAGTCGCATATCATTGCTTAAGAGGTTGCATTCTTACCGTTAGTTCCCTGTATAATTCATTATTTAAATGGTACAACAGGGTTGTGTATCTGATAAAGTTTCCGACAGTAAATCGTACCTTTCTGTGCAAACTTTGTCCTCCTGGAAAATTAGCAATTATTTAAAAAAATGCAAATGAACTGAACTGAACTATGAACGAGTTCAGAAATTAAACGGTGAACTATGAACGTGAACGATTCATATTTACTTGTATGAACTGAACTTTGAACTAGTTCATGAGAGGTGTGAACGTGCACAACACTGTCCACTCTCCACACGTGGCAAAGGTCAGACGGGACCCCCATTGTAAACAGACATCAACACGCAACTTCCAGAGTGCTGAAGAATGCCTGCATCACATACATTGGTTTGAAGATAGAACTTCGGTGTAGCAATAACAACTGATGAAAATTTTGGCAGCGTCTGGATATGAGAAACAAAGGGTAGTTAGGTCTAAAAATGGTCCGCTCACAGGGGTAGACAAAACAAAGCTGCTACCACAGACTCCGCAACCACAGCTACAGACGGACTTTAGTAGGTAGACCAGCTGGCTCACTCAGGCACCAGCTTTGGTCCTTCAGAGGAAACCAGCTGACAGCGAGGGCGAGAGGAGAGTTACGCGTCGGCCTCCAGCACACGCTGTGGCCCTTTTGTGTGCGGGTGCTGCTCGCGTGAGAGCTCAAGCCCAGGAGCTCCTCCATTTCAGAGAGCACCGGCCCGGCCTGTGGTCAGTCCATCTGCCTCAGACAAACAGACATAGATCAGGTGTCTCGTTCTCTTCCTCTCGCCTTCTTTTTCACTCTCCCTCTTTCCCTCTCTCTTTCTCTCCTTCTCTGTCATTCTTCCTCAATCCACCCACACACATACACTTGACTCCAACTCCCATCAGCCCCCTGGGATATGGAGGTGGGTGTGTGTTTGTGTGTATTTGAGTGTGTGTGTATGTGTGTGTGTTTGGAGGAGGGGAGAGGGGGGGTTGTGGCGTGACAAGCCTGGATTTCTCGAGCCTCGCTGTTCCAGCAGCGCTCTGCTCCCCACCCCAGACTGTCTTTCATCAGCTCGGGCGCTCCTGGGCGCGGGGTAAGATTTCAGCCCCGCGTCGGTGTCCGCAGCACGTGGGAGGATGATGTTTAACACATGGAGCCCTGATCCCTATCCAGCGACCCCCCCCATCTCACCCCCAACCAAACAATGGAGGTCCTGTCAGTGTCAGCCCCCTGATGGGACAGAGGGGGTGATGATGTCACAGCTTCTGCCCTCACCCCTATTCTGCGCCCCCCCAACCCCCCAAATCCCCCCCAGCCCAACCTCCCACCCCTAGCGTTCGCCGCTTCACCCTAGAGCCCTGGCTCTAATTAACACCTGCTTTCACGAGCCTGTCTCTCCGGGTCTACACAAACACCCAGCCTCCACACACAGACACACACACACACTCAACCCCTTGCCCCAGCACTGCACTCCCATAGAGTAAGCTCTTTGGTCTGGGACAGATTGTTTTGGATTAGTGCTCGAACTGTGTTAATGCCAGGGCTGTGTGTCTCATCCACGTCCGAGGGACACTGAGCCACCACCCCCCCATCCCCCCACCCCCCTTGTCCTCCAGTTCCTCCATTCCCTGTGCCTGCTCACAGCCTTGGCACAGCGTCTGGGCAGGCGCAGTCAGCAGGCAGCCGAGACCGGGCAAACTTCCAGGACGAGCTGATCTGGGCTTCGGGCAGAGCGCCGAGCTTACAGTGGCTATCAAATCTTCACGCCAATGAGCAGGAATTTAAAGCCGTGAAAGAAGTTTAACCATTTCAATTTGCACCTGTGAGATAACATGGAGCGTAATTTCTTACAGATCCGCGTCCCCTCTGGATTCAGACTAAATCCAGCCTGAAACTTTATGGATTTACCAAACCTATAAAATGTGTTGGAAATCCTCAAATCTACAGAAAATGCTGGTCACCATAATGACATTTTCAAACCTTTTGATTCCGAATGGACTTAATAAAAAGGACAGCAACCACAAGACTACACGTTTTTGCTTTTGTAAGGCAAAGCCTTGCGGTTACCCCTTTTTAATACCATATAATATTCCTGAATTCTGTGGAACAGTGTCATGGGGATGAATGTATTCGGAGCAGTTTGTGGACGTCCTGGGCTTTCTCTGCTTAAGTCATTATTTTTTATTCTTCCCTTTTGAGAACTAATATTTAATACACAGGTCAGGTATTAGGTTTTTTTGGAACTGCATCGCCTCATCGTCTGTCGAAAACCACCAAGACTCTTCACTAATAATGTATGTCTGGGGGTGTAACCCTGAAAATGTCCCTCTTTTGGTACACCCACCAATCCCCTGAGGTTTCGATGAGACCATGTTCTGGAAAATGTGCTTGATCTCGACAGAGAAAAGAATGTGACCTTTTAAAGCAGCACTTCTAGTTCAGAGAGGATATGATATATGCGCAGGTTCTGTGTTGACACACTTGTGCTTTTTCCAAACCTTTACTCACTGTTTAACAATCATAATAAGCACTAAGAACATACATTTGAACTAGGACTACAATCTCTAAAAACATGATATGATAACAAATGTAGGTTTGGCTCACGCAGTTTTCATGTTTTGCTCGTGTTTCTTTTCATTCATGTTTGCTTTGATAAAACAGTGGTATGGTCCAATTCCTCTCCTGAGTTTTCCTTAAACAACACTAGCTCCACATCTGTGCATGACTCAAGCGCTCTTACAACATCCCTCCTGCCTCAAATCCACTGACCGGACAGGATTTCCACAGCCGAGTGGGATCACCGAAGTGTGAGCCTCGAGTCTCCTTCCTCTGTAGTCCTGGCTGAGAGAGCTGGTCGACCGGCTCACTAAAACCCCTACATGACTTAAATGAGAAACAACAGGGCCTGTTTAGCCAAAGACAACAGGGTCCTAGAGTGGGCACGTCTCGGGGTCTTCCTGAAAGGAGGATAGAGAAGGGGGGTGGGGGGAATCTGAGCCTCCACAGAACAAATCTAATTAAGCCCTGGACGTGTCCCACAGGCATGCTCTGTCTGCGCTGCAAGGCTCCCTCTAGCCTCAGTGAGAGGGCCACTCTCGGCTCGGCCTGGCCCCCACGCTCCTCTCCTCTCGTCTCGTCGCGTTTGAAACCGGAGAGTCGAAAAATATGAGCGGAGCACGCGGCCGTCAGACGGCGGAGGCGGCAGTGGCGGAATGGGAGCTGTGGCGAGGAGAGTAGCATGGAGAGGTCAGAGAGGAGACCTGGGATTTTCTAATGAGCATTTGTGTGTGTGTGTGTGTGTGTGGTTGTGTGTGTGTGTGTGTGTGTGTGTGTGTGTGTGTGTGTGTGTGTGTGTGCACTGGGAAAACACTACAGGCTATGAGGGGTCTGGAAGGTAAACTGAGAACTGCTCACTTACAGAGGTTATTCTTGCTTATTTTCATTCTTTCTCTCTCT
>NC_137922.1:40620617-40745617 GCF_963457725.1 Sprattus sprattus | reverse complement strand
TATAAATAACGAGACAAATCCCTGTCCAGTTGGCTCTACTGCCCAACTGGCTTGTTTTCACAAAGGCAAACTAAATTATGTTTGTACCCTGATATCTATCTTGTTAAACAGCATGTCAGGCCACAGCAACGTAGTAATCAATCTCACACTGTCCTGCCATATGAAGATCTGCATGGAAGCCTGGTGTTGCGTAACTACTGTGAAACACTGGGACTGAGGCTGCCAGACCAGTGAGAGCAAAGCGATTCAAAAGATGACATTCAAGCGCAGCGAAGGAATTTTTTAGCGCAAGACCGACAATGAGAAAGAAAGTATTGACGTTGAAACTGAACACCTAAAGTATATCTGAAAAACAAGTGGCAAGTGAAAGTAAGGGGATGTGTTCACGTGTGAGACGGAAGTCCTGGCCCCTTCGTGCTCATCATCACCCTCAGCTTTCCCCGTCACGGGAGGGAAAGGCCTGCCCTGGGGGACCAGGTGGAGGGGATGGAGCAGTAGTGTGTGTGTGTGTGTGTGTGTGTGTGTGTGTTGCTATGCATTTGTGTGCCCCTGCGTGTGTGTATGTGCAAGGTTGGGCGATTGCAAATGTGGACATGTGTGCATCTGTGCATGTGTGTGTGTGTGTGTGTGTGTGTGTGTGCATATGTGTTGGGGGTTTGGAGGGCTGGCGTGGTGGTGGGGTTAGAGTTGGGGGTGGGGGTCAGGGTGAGGGGCGGAGGGGGAATTTGGCTACCTGTAGCTGTGCTCCCAGGCCAGGCTGGACTGGAATAACGTTGGCTGTTTACTCAGCTGGTCGCGGGGAAAGAGGATGTGTCCTGGGCCTCATTAATCACTCGCACCAGGGAAGAGATAAACAGCCAGGCCCCAGCAGGGATGCTGGCCATCCAGCCCTGCCGTGGAGAGGGGGGGTCGACGGGAGGAGGTGGGGGTGGGGGGGTTGGTGGGTCGGGGAAGGGCGTCCTCACTACAGGGGGGAACGTCATAAGACTTGATGCCAGGCACCAGTCACTTCTGGCTCAACATTTGCATCAAAGATGTTTGTTTCCCAACCGTTATTTATGGAAGCAGTGAACAAACTGTATTTGCTGTGTTGTGGTGTTACTTTATTTAACCTGAGAGTAGTTTTAGACTTGCTTCAGGATAGAAGATGCAATACCTTGCAAATCTCTTAAATGCAGGAATAATTTAGAAAATATATTTAAAAACTTTTAAATTTAGGAAACATTTAAACTGGAACTGTGAGGCATTGTGACTAGGGTTGGGTACCGAGAACCGGTACCAATACGGCACCGGTTCCATACAACCGATACCTACCCGGACCGAAATGCAACGCAGATTTCGGTGCTTCCTTTCGGTGCCTGAGTAGATAATTTTTTTTTTTTTTTTTTTTAATTAAAATTTTTATAATTTAACAAAACTAGCGATAGCTAACGAGAAGTAACGTTAGTGGCGTAGATCTTTCTGAGTACGATCTGTATACTTTTTTGTGTTGATAACAGATTTCGTGGGGCACATATAAAACTGCTCCATCTCCCAATATAGACTCTCGCCTGTGTCGCTCACGCTGCATTCCGTATGGGACTAGTGGAAACGGGATTTGTGTTGAGGAGTTGCCATGGTAATGGGTTGACTTGCGTGTGGTTTCGGTTTCAAGATAAGTGTGGTTGTTCTAAGCCGAAGTTGGATACGCTTTATTAAACGGAGAGCTACCGTCTCATCCAAAGATATTCCTTCTCAATGTGAGTTCTTAAGAGAGCACTAACTTGGACGCTACAATAACATTGCAACAGTCTGACAGCGAAGAGCAGGCAGCCTTGCACAGAGCAAGCACAAACAAAGCTAGCCATCAATATAACGGAGACAATGTCGAAAGGTAAACGATCAAAAGTGTGGCTGTATTTCGCACAAAAAGATTCAAACAACGCGACGTGCAGCATATGCAACTCAAGAGGCCCTGAAGCTAAACTTTTAAAGGGGCAGTACACATTCACGAAACTAGTGGGTTTAAATAAATGCAAACTAATTAATATTTGTTTTACTCTGAAGGCAAACATGCTCATATTTCTGCAAAAGTATTACTGAAGTGTGAAGTGTGTGTACAGAGTTTGTTATGTATTTATTTATATTTATTTAAGTATACTGTAAACAGTTGTTATAAGTTAATATATTGTTCATAGTTTGAAGTTAAAAGGTTTGAAGCCAAGTGTTTTGTATTTATTTTTATTTATAGTATACCTCAAACAGTTAATATATTGTTAAATTTAAAGAAAACTATTTGCCTTGGCAATAAATAAGCCTAATGTCTTTAATAAAAAAAAAAAAAAAAGTATCGGTTCTGGCACCGTTTAGGCACCGGTATCGTTTTAAAAGTATCGGTTATGTACCGGTATCGGAAAAAACCCAAACGATACCCATCCCTAATTGTGACACCACAAAATCAATGTATCACTCGCATACCACTACACTGTGTTTATTACATCAATATTACAGCCTCATTTGCAAAGAAAGCTCACCAGATGACAGTCCCAAAACACAAATGTTTGCTTTATATTTACATTTGACACAATACTTACTGTCACTTAAAAAAAGAAAGCTTTTCGCACACCAAAATAACCCTTTGCACCTTTTGAAACACAAATATTTGGTCTCACACCAAAAGCCTGAGAAAATGACACTAAATATCCTTGGTCTCCAACACCTGAAGGTGAGTGTTAACTTTGACAAATAACACTGGATAATTATGTCCCTTAAGCCTGGTTAGGTGTAGAACTTGCACTGTATAGAATTACTCTTAGACAACTTTGTGAAGGCTGGATATCTGCAGTGGGGTCTTATCTGGCCAGCTCAGATGCACCAGTAAAAAAACAAGGCTAAAATACTTCTGATAGAATCTTAACACACACCAGAAGAAGGAATCACGTTACCAAACCTAACATCCTTCCACTGGATTTACATATTCACTTGCATTTATTTCAATTTGGTGCCATTAACATTAATTAGCTGCCACAGTGAAAAGCACTAAAACTGCAAAACTCGCAGTGGCTTATTTACTTAATATTTACAGAACATGTGTTGATGCCAAACTTGGCTCATTTATTCACTAAAGGATCAAATATTGTGACTTGTACAATTCACAACCTATCTATAACCTTATCTATATTTTCCTTATTATTTAATATTTCTTATGGCTTATCAACAGTGACATTCATGATTTGTTTATTTTAATGTATTCATTAACTAAAGTCAGTTAAAGGATCTTTATGTAGAAGGATTGCAAAGTGTCTTAAGTGTCAGTCTGTACTTGACAGATATAACTCAAGATAAACGCCATGACTCGAATCTTCCAGCAGTAACCTGTTGGTGACCCTGTCACTGTTTTAACCATTATGGGGATTCCTCGCCAAACTACCTGGGAGCCATAGAGTCACTGAGGAAAAGGCCCCTGCAGACACCCTTGCCTAGCCCTGCATTTCATACATTTTATTCTTTAAATTATTCTTTTTGTTTATGCGATTCATTTAACAAAGGTTTTCTTCTGTGTTTTATTCTTTATTGTTATAATGTTTTATTATTTATTTTCCTTCAATTCCCTTTATCTCACTTTTGAGTGATTGATGATTTTTATGAGGTCTCATTTGTGATCTGTTGTCAAAAAATGCTTCATCAATAAAGTTTATAATTAAACAAAAAGTAGAAAAGACCAATTATCTCCCAAAAAAAATTCCACTTACCGTATGGATTTGAAAGAATGTGTTTATTTTTGTTTTCATACAGTAATAATGTCAAAAAAATACATTTCTAGCAGCTGTCATCACATTTGTATGTAATATTTGGTTACTTTGAAATTATACAAGATTATTCTAGTGAATCCAGAAAGCCAAACACAAGCCCCTTTATAGAACTCAGTGGCTCAGTATGAGGTAGAGGGAAAAGGGATGTTTTAATTTTTTTATTGACTTCAGAGGCTTCAGAGTCCCATGGAGAGCACGCTAAAGAAAACAAACAACATTCACAATGACTCGTGAAACATAACACCTACGGACCCAGCCTGGCCACGCACGATTCAGCTTCTTCTTCTCGAGCGTGTCTAACACTGCCGTCGATTTGTATGAATCAGCAAACAGTGCAATAACTCCAGTACTGTTAAGGCAAGATACCCAAATGGCCATCGAATGGAACTCATTAGTCTGTGTATAAAGCAGAAGGCTGTATTTAAAAGGGAATCTTTGCCTTGCCTTCTAAAGTCCAATAGCACTGACATGTCTGCCTGACAGGGGCCTCGTTGTAAAAATGACTTTTGCAGAGTTGGGTTATTTCGGTATTCTTTTTTCCCTTGAAAATGGAGCAATGTTCCATACACCAGCAAACAGGCAGGAAGAAATACAGAATCTGTCATCTGCTTCAGACGCCTGGCCAAGCGTGGGTTACTCTACACTTCCCAACCGTCTGCTGTTTTTTTCACTGGGAGAGAGAGAGAGAAAGAGAAAGAGAGAGAGAGAGACAGAGAGAGAGAGAGAGAGAGAGAGAGAGAGAGAGAGAGAGAGAGAGAGAGACGGGGAAAGAGAGGGGGAAAAGAGAGATGGGGAAGGAGCAAAAAGAATAGGAAAGAAAAGAAAGGAAAACAAAAGAAAGGAAAGAAAAGGAAAGAAAAAAAAGACAAGAAATGAGAAAGAAAACCTCACACCACAGAAGAGAAATCCAGTGGCCTGGCCAAAAAAGCCTCCATTATTACCTTACGGCCTTCCCACCGCTCCCACAGCCCATGTGTTTCACAACAGGCAAGGTTTTACTCATCTTCCTGCTACATATTTCACCAGGGACAGTGAGGGGAAGAGAAAGATGGGGGAGAGAGGGAAAAGGAGAGAAAGATCACAAACAGAAGGGTCGAAGAGAAGAAGAGGGGGTCTATGCAGAAAAATGGAGAGAGATGGAGAATGAGGGGGAGAGAGGGTGGAGAGAGGGAGGAAAAGAGGGAGAGAAGGGAAAAGAACAGGGCATAGAAAAAGTGGGGAGAAGAGAGAAGAGAGGCAGACTGAGCAAGTGCACAAATGTGCAGCACTGATTGAAAGAGCTGACAGACACAATAAAGGATCACTCCTTGTAAATGGCTTTTTAAGATATTATATTTCTCTGTTTATGTTAGATTATGTCTGTGTTTATATAAGCTTATTTTACCAAGGCCTGTGTGTGTGTGTGTGTGTGTGTGTGTGTGTGTCTGTGTGTGTGTGTGTGTGTGTGTGTGTGTGTGTGTGTGTGTGTGTGTGTGTGTGTGTGTGTGTGTGTGTGTGTGTGTGTGTGAGTGTGTGTGTGTGTGTGTGTGTGGTGTGTGTGGTGTGTGAGTATGAGTGTGTGTGTGTGTGTCTGTGTGTGAGTGTGCATCTGTCTGTCTCTCTGAGTGTGTGCACACATGTGTGAGTGTATATATTTCTGGGCACATTGATTATTTCAGTGCATGCTCGGCGCTAATTGTTCTTGATAGCCTTGGAAAAGGACACACCATTACTAGTCTCCCTGGATTTGCCTCTGTCACTGGTATAAATGGGCTTGGACCCAGAGCTCAGCTGCAAAATGAGTGCCTGATTATACAAACTTTCACAACAGACACAAACTCTCATACACACACATGCACACCATCTGCGTACACACATACACATACACTTACTCACACACACACACACACACACCTACACATACTCACACCCACACACACACACCAAACACATGCACTTCCTGAGTGATAGATCACTACACATTTTTCCCTGAATGACCATGCTGTGCGACTGAGGTTACGACAAGTAGTGTAGGACAGGGTGATAGATGAGAGAAAAGAAGGAGCTTATTAAACAGGAGGCAACAGGAAGGGCCCTCTGCTCCTCCCCTGTTGTATCCGCACTAGCCCAGCTCGCTCACACAAACTCCCACTGGTGCTAACCACTCTTTCAGGAGGCCTCAGGTCTCTCGCTCTTGCCCCCCCACCACCCCCCGAACCCCCACCCACCCCTCTCTCTTCTGCCACACCACAAGTGTTCCTATTTTCCATGAGGCACTGTTTAAGAACTGTGCTTTTTGGTCAACAGTTAACAAGATCAACAAGCTTGATTGGCCAATTTCATGGCACTTTGCTTTTTATGGGGGCCATTCTTGCTATTCGGTGGGCGGCGTATGTTTCCATGGCCTCATCCTCCGCCATGCGCTGTGGTTTGGAGGGAAGGTAGTGGCTACTGTCTTCAAGACATTGCTGCCACCTTTAGGGCTTAAGCAATACACACATGATGATTTACTTTTTTTTCAGGTGTGATGTGCCTTCAACATAGGTTAGACACATCAATGTGAGAATGAGCCATTTGGAATCACCATGACAGTTTTTCTCTTTTGAGTCTCGTCTGTGGCTCAGTTTCCTCTTCAGAGACGCTGCTGCCATCTACTGCTCAGTACAACAGAGTCACAGTTCAGGTCAGCTTTCTGACCAGGACAGTACGCACACCCATTTGGAAAACAAAAAATGTATTTCAAATATATTCCTTCTAATACAGTGCCACTTGAAAGTATGTGAACCCCTTGAGCACTTAAGAGTTTTCTGTTGTTTTACCATGATTTTTCATTTTTTTCATCACCAATTTTCCATAGATGAAATGTCAGGTTTATGTTTATCATTTGCATGTACTTAGAGGGAATTGTTTGAGTAGCCAAAAAACGACATGAAACATGGAATTAGTGTATTCGCAAAAGTAAGTGAACCCCCAGCTGCATTGGTAAAGTCAAGCAGGTAACAGATTTGGTGAAACATATTTGGGTGCTTAATTAGTCAATTAAGCAAACCAATCAACTGAGACATTCTTAGGAAAAGGGTAGGGCAACTTAAAATTAAAAGAGAGAGGAAACCAACCAACCTACTGTAGTGCCAAGGTGTACCCACACAGATCAACAATGCTGAGAGGAAACGAGATATCCGAGAACATCAGGAAGAAGGTACTGACAGCCCATCAGTCTTAGGAAAGCTATAAGACCATCTCCAAAAGATTCCAGCTCCATCCATCCATCCATCCAAGACAAATAATTTAGAAATGGAGGGCATTCAACATCTCTGCCTAGAAGTGGACGCCCATCAAGACCATCACCAAGAAGCACCAGAAGAAGAATAAATCAGGTAAAAGTCAACCCACACATCACCTCTAAAGAGTTTCGGACCTCTCTGGCAGCATCTGGGGTAAATGTACATGGGTCTACAATCAGACGAAAATTGCTGGTTTTGATCGTGACCAAATAATTCTATCTCGGACTCATCTGTCCAAAGAAGGGACTTCCAGAAGGGCAGTTTTGTTCTTTCTTGAGAGCAGAGGCTTCCTTCTAGCAACCTGATCATGAATGTCATGTTTATTCAATTTTCGTCTGATTGTAGACCTATGTACATTTACCCCACATGCTGCCAGAGAGGTCCGAAACTCTTTAGAGGTGATGTGTGGGTTGACTTTTACCTGATTTATTCTTCTTCTGGTGCTTATTGGTGATGGTCTTGATGGGCGTTCACTTCTAGGCAGAGATGCGGTCATGTTGAATGCCCTCCATTTCTAAATGATTTGTCTTGGATGGATGGATGGAGCTGGAATCTTTTGGAGATGGTCTTATAGCTTTCCCAAGACTGATGGGCTGTCAGTACCTTCTTCCTAATGTTCTCGGAATATCTTGTTTCTTTTCTGCATTGTTGATCTGTGTGGGTACACCTTGGCACTACAGTAGTTTGGTTGATTTCCTCTCTCTTTTAATTTTAAGTTGCCCTACCCTTTTCCTAAGGATGTCTCAGTTGATTGGTTTGCTTAATGAACTAATTAAACACCCAAATATGTTTCACCGAATCTGTTACCTGCTTGACTTTACCAATGCAGCTGGGGGTTCACTTTCTTTTGCGAATACACTAATTCCATGTTTCATGTAGTTTTTGGCTACTCAAACAATTCCCTCTAAACAAGTACATGCAAAATGATAAACATAAACCTGACATTTCATCTATGGAAAATTGGTGATTAAAAAAATGAAAAATCATGGTAAAACAGCAGAAAACTCTTAAGTGCTCAAGGGGTTCACATACTTTCAAGTGGCACTGTATATATTTAATTAATAATAATAAGAACAACAAAAAATTAAATTAAAAAATAAGAAATTAACTCCCTTCAGGGAACCATAGAGGCGCAATGAAAATGGACTGTGCTGTATATTTCACCTCCACTAAAATAATACTTTTAATACTTTGCATTCATTTAATACTTTACATTCTTTGTGAAATGTGCAAACAAATTCAAATACCCTCAGGTAGTAATTACTGTAACTCATATTATCACCACAAGGTGGCATCTCTCACCACAAAACCCAAGCAGCCCAGTACGGAAAATGTCAAGATTAACCAGCAGCTCAAGATGTGCTTTTGCCCTCCCCCATTTAAAACAGCTGGGAAGGGAGACTTTGTTATGACTTGAAATTATGTCTTTTTGTTGATTTATACGGAAGTTATGCGTCAATGCTCAAAGCAAATATTTAAAAGCTGGATAAGACAACACCATAGAATACACGTGCGCTCCCACACAAACAAACACACGGGCCAGATTCTGAGTACCCCTTTACAGCGTCTTTTCCTCCGACGTCACCCTAACAGGAAGCCGACTTAAATTGTCCGTCTGTGCTCCACAAACACAAATCTCGTCAGGCACCCTGGGCGCTCGGTGTGTCAGGTGCATCACTTTGAAACATCTGAGCTGTGAGAAATATTTACCTCCGGCAAACACCTCGCGCCGTTTGTTTTATTCTCACTCTGTTGCCGAGAGATACAGCAATAAAGCTTATCAAAGCGCCTCTCTGAAAGACCCATATGCTTAAAGTGCCATCCAACGTCACACGTGAACGCTGCCGATTAGCTGCGGCTGATTGCCATGCACCGGGCCCAGAGACAAGGTTTCAAGGTGTTTGTCTGTTCCTCACAAATATTTGCGGCGTGACGCAGTGTTTTTGCCTCATTGTCCGTGAAAATGGGCCACCGTGGCACCAGCCACACGATGCCCACATGTTGGTAACTGGAGATGCTTCACTACTGTACCACACAGGCCAGAGCTGGATACTACCTGATAGCCTGACTGAAACCAGATCTGCACTGCCATGCTAATCTGGGTGAGGAGGACAGCAATGCAGAGATTTGCCTGACCAGATAGAACAGTAGCGCATGACAGCAGGGTCATTTTTGTTTACTTTGAAAGATCCACAGCAGCACATATTTGAGCACATATACACTATCAGAAATCTACAGGCTACAATGTGTGCTCTTGTATGTCTCAGGAGTTGGTATGCTCCATTGTAGTTTTCACTAAGTTAACAGTTGCATCACAACTGTTGTTTTTCATATTGTCTGAGAATTGAAACCGGAGAGGAGTTCATAACAAGGCCGGGCACTTAACTTTGCCTAAAGGTGAAATAGATACTGTTTCCAGTATTCTCATGCATTTTGATCTGCCACTGAGAGAGAGAGAGAACAGGACAGGTTTTCAAAGAGCTTAAGTAACAACTGGCTAAGTGACCTCTTTTGAATTACCCTTATTATGTAATAGCAAATGTAATTGGATAACATTTGGGGGGAATAAATCAAGGATTTCATCCAGCCAGCCAGCCCCACCTTCCCTCTCACCACTCTGTCCACAGCACTCCGTGTCCCAAACAAACACGAAGGAGAGCCAGATTAAGAGTCAACTCTCTGCAAAAGCCCTTTTTCTGTAAGAATTTCAAACATGCACTCTCCCTGGGCGAATCATAAGAGAACTTCACCGTAACAACAGGAATTTCGAGGAAGTTCTGTGTCTGAGATGAACTCGGTGACCAGAGGTGAACCCTGCATGTTTCCCAGAGAGAGCTGAAGTATTTTGTTCCACCAATCATCAGAGATGGCTAATTAGGTCCTGTCTTCACCCAGATCCAGATCCAATCAACTGATGCAGTGCATGGGGTCGAGCCAACGTGTCCTGGTGCTTTGTGCCAGTGCGTCTCAGCGGAGCATCTCACCCATTTGTCTTAACCCTGCTCTGGGTTGCATTTCCCCTTGTGACTAACCAAGAGAGAGAAAGAGGGAGAGAGAGTTCAAATTAATACTCTCTTTATCATTTATCAATGGCGATTGGCATTGATGGGAAATGCACCTGTATCACCCCTTGTGCTGCATATGTTAGGCCTCCCTTGGCCCCTCAGCCCACCAATGATAGTGCTATCATCATTAGAGTTCCAGCCGGATTGTGGAGCAGAGATCAGCCTGAAGCGACGGGTCTCCAAGTACAGAATTGACAGAAAGCTGACCTCGATGATAAGGTGCTTAAACAGTAGGGTTGTGGTGGACTGTGGTGCTCAGGGGTATCACATGCTGCCTGGTGTGACTCACATTGCTTATCAGCCATGAGTAAGACTTTCATTTGGTCTCGACATGGGTCAGCAGGCAGCAGAGCGTTTGCATGCAGGGTGATGCAATGGTTGGAAACGGGATGGTGGATCTAAAAATACAATTAGATAGATTATATCTTTGTGGATTTAAAACAAATGACAGGTTTATAGGACCAGTTACTGTATTCTCTGTCGGTGAGAACAATTTTTTATTTGCAAAATGGTTCTTCATTGTAAATGTAGAGTAGAGTGTGGCCTCAGGTTCTATGCTGAATTATAGTTGGCACATAAAATTTGAATGCACTTGTAAACCCTGTCTTGCTGTCATAGGTAATAGCATGTATTATAATCGCCTGAATTTATGAGATGCTTTGACATGGAATTTCGAATGGTATTACATTAAAGCAGATTATGTCAAAGAAAGGATGTATCTTGTGCTTACAGTGACGATGATTGTGAAGATGATGACTGTTATGATAATGAAGACAATATACTATCCTGACAAAGTGTCTGTTCAGCTTACATTGAGAGGAGATTTTACAACCTCTTTATAGCCCGAAATGCAGATCAATCTGCAACTGATTATAATTCCGACACAAACAAAATGTTACTGGACTTTGGGAAATGTGAGCAGAGAACCTGTTGTCTTTTGACCGTTTTCTCCTACTGTTGAGCCCTCCCCTCAGTCTCTGGGGCAATGAGGGACATTCCTTCCAAACTGTTAACAGATACTTGATTACCAGCCATCATTTCCTCTCTGGTGAGGAACCCATTTTCTGGGTCATTGGGTTTTGCCACAGGGGTGATTGAACCTTTAAAAGTCGCTCCCTCAAGCTTGTACCTGCTCACCCACTTCCTTAAACATGTGATGACAACGACAGCGCTGAATGTTTCAAGTTTCAGACTGAAATTTTGCACTGAAATTTGACAGAACATTATGGTCATCACTCTTGAGGGTAATATTCTTCTCACAATATTCAGTTGCACGTCAACACAAGGAGGAGGGTGACAGGGAGACAGAGAGAAAGGGACTATAAGAGAGAGGGGGGGGGGGGGGGGGCATCCCATGCTTCTACTCACCTGCTTTGTTTTTTCCCCTCTATTTTTTTGGCTTCGCTCATCTCAATTAAGGCGAAGAGGAAGGGAGGGATCCATTGCTCCGTGTAACGAGATTCCAGGGCTAATCAGTGACTTTCCTGCCTTATCTGAGCCATCAGGACACTAGGGAGGATGTGTAACAGAGACAAGGGCTGATGTCATGCTGTGATTGATAAGCTGTGTGTGTGTGTTTGTGTGAGTGTGTGTGCGTGCATGTGTGTGGGTTTGTTTTTGTGTGTGTGTGTGTGTGTGTGTGTGTGTGTGTGTGTGTGTGTGTGTGTGTTAAATGGAACACATTCTAGATGCCGCATGTGATACTGGCTGATAGTGCCTCTGCTGGCCCTACTGTAAAAGGTGTGGAGTGTGTGAGGAAGAGGGTGGAGGTGTTGGACGGGCCCACAGGATGGGAGGTGTGTGTGTGTGTGTGTCTGTGTGTGTGTGTGTGTGTGTGTGTATGGGGGGGGGGGTATAGAGATGGTGGGGCAGGGGTGGGGGGAGTGCGGTTTCGGGAAGGTGAGAAAACATTAATGGCGAGTGCTCCTCTAATGATCCAGATTGAACCTGATGAGCGTCTCGCTCTGCCTCTGTGGCTGACGGTGTCCCTTACACTGGCCCACTATGCAGCGAATGGAAAAATGAGCTCACGGCTCGGAGTGCCACTGACTTCATCCACCCGTAGCTCGGTGCGACGCCTCAGTGCACCTGAGTTTGCTCTCCGAGTGGGACAACGACGTCTCTGTGCCACTCATGTAGACACGAGCCGAGCACAACCCACCACCTACAAAAGGTAGCGTGTTAAATAATCTCTGACCATTTCTAATCGTTAAGAGAACATTCTACACAAAAAAACATTTCAACAAACAAATAATAAACAGAACTCACAAATAACAAAAACAAACAAATTAAAAACAGTTTTGACCAACAATCTTTATAATATGCATGAATGTTCATGATATATTTGACGGCCATGTTAACATAAAAACAATAGGAGTCCAAAACAATCACGTCAGTGTTTGCTGTAATGTATATAAGCCTCATTCATCAATAGTAATCCCATCTGTTTCCATCAGGCAGACACAGACTTACAGGCATTACAGTCCCTCCTATCCAACCTCAAAAAGCTTTACATTACATTACAGCAAAGCGTTGCTTAAATGTCACCAAGCTTTGAAGACATCATTGATACCCCTTAACTCCCACCAGAGTGTTGAGTGAAGCTAAAGCATGCTCTTTCTACTGCATAATTCCCGTTAGACGTTTGTCCCTCACTGCTAGCTGTAGTTTCTCCCTGAGGACGTATTTCATTACTGAGAAGCGGTGACTGTGGAAGTCCACCCGAGGCCCAGGATGCGGCTCATGCGCGGGCGCCCCTTAAACCATTTCCACACCCAGGTGGCGTGCCGCGAGCCCCTCATGCCGCGGTGATCACAAAGGCCAGGCGTGGGGATTCCAGCCATCCCCTTCTGGCCCACATGGGAGCGGAGGATTTTAGGGCCTCTGGCGCATGAGGGGGGGGGGGGGGGGTCATGTTACCCGTGGCACTCCAGCAGAAGCAGAGCTGAGGATTCACACCATTTTTCACGTGGGCCCTCCAGCGTTGATTTACAGGCCTTACGAGGCCTCAGGCTTTGTTGAATGGGGACCGTAGTGGATAGGAACAGGCTGCTGTGCTTGTGGCAGAGAGGAGAAAGAGAAAGGGGAAGAGAGGTGGGTTTAGCGGGGGCCGTAGTAGATATGAACAGGCTGCTGTGCTTGTTGCAGAGAGGAGAAAGGGGAAGAGAGAGTTTCCCCATGATTTCTTAGGCAGGATATTTCTGTTATTACTGAGAAGCCTAATGCGAGCTGGCCATGTTATCGCAGTAATAATGTTTGAATTATTATGTACACATTGCCATATATGATGTGATTTTAGTGATTTGTGGGCTGTTTGGAACTACCCATTCTAATGGGCCTGAGAACTCGGCGTTCACAACAGATTAGGGGGAATGTTTCTGTGACATTTTAAAGTCTGCATGAGAGAATGTTTTAAACAAAATAAGGCAAAGCTGCACAGTTTGAGGGATGGGGGGGGGGGGAAGCTACACTACTTTCTGTCAGGACATAAAGTTCCCTCAACGCCGTGAGGGCGTTATGTTGTACATCTGCGGTCAAGCCGAATGACCTTGTGTTATCAGGTAACACATATCCGGATAAATCCAAGCTAAACACACAGACCCGTTTGTTTGGAATCCCAAATGGGCCTGCGTCGCATTGGTGGAAAGTCCGGGGACGTTGTTTACACAGCTCAGTTTATAAGGATTCGGACTAATTACAACACGGAATCCAACAAAATTAGCAATAATCTCTTGGGAAAACATCATAATAGAGCACTGTGGAGTTGGTCAAGCATGAAGCACCACAAAAATGAACAGGAAAAAATAGAGAGAACTGAAAAGCGTGACCACATCTGTTGCTATTTTATCTGTGACAGACTTCATACTGTCTCACTATTGAAATGCCCCCGTTATTATTAGCAGCCTTCTCTAATCATTTCTGACCACATATTAACGCTATACTGCTTCTGACTAAAACTGTTGAAATCGAGGCAAATTCATTCAAAACATTCCCCTCGCACAGTGATACACACAACTAATAAAATAAGGATTTATGACACAGCATTACCATGGAAATACACATTATACCAGAACGAGCCTGTGCCTGAGTTGCTTTGATCCACTTTATTTGCACGCTGTCGGAGTTCTACCAAAACCCTTCCTGCTGAATTGCTGTCCCTCCTGGGCTAAAAGTCCCCCAATTTTCTTTTACTTCCTTTTCACTCTTACCCAGATGATACAACTGGAATTACTAAAAGCGACGTACATGTGATTTTGCTTTGTCCTCGAATTAGCATGGAAATGAACTGGAAAATGGCATATAAATGGAACCATCAGCCGGACCAACAATTGGCTGTTTAAACAAAACCAGCACTGTCGGGGACGCTAACAACGCTCCACTGTGTCTCTCCATCCACACTGATTTAGAACAAAAAGAGGGGGAGAAAAAGAGAGAGAGAGAGAGAAATAGACAGAGAGTTAAACCCTCCCTGTGGGCCTGTGCTGATATGCTGCTGGCTGGAAAAGAAAAGTTGTCAGACTGAAAAAGGGGGCTGCGGAGTGGGGAGGTGTGGGTACTGGAGAGTGGGGTGGGGTGGGGTGGGTGTCTGCATTGTGGCCCTATCTGTAGATTCAGCTGAGTCCTGGCGCAGCTGCCTGGACACCAGGGGAGGGGGGTAAAGAAAGCCTCCCAGTAGAAGGAGCTGCCCCATAAACGAGACAGGGCCATTATGCCAGCACCCTGATTGATCTTTCACAGGACTGGGCTCACAGGGAAACACTGAGCGGCGCTGAGAAACGCCAGGGGAAAGGCTTGTTGACAAACAAGCTAAGCTCTGTTCGGTGGCGGGAGAGAGGAAAGAGAAGCTGCAGGTGCAGAGAGAGGGGGCACACTTGGACCGACCCCGCTTCTGTTGGCACGCCGCGTGCCAACGCTGACATTTCCTGCCCATGGCCCGCACAGACTGGCATCCTGGCAACAGCCACACGCCGCTAGGGAATGAACAAAAGGTTAGCGCCACCATCACAATGCAGCGCCACACACACGTTTATGTGTGTCTGAAGTACACTGACGCACACACACACACACACACACACACACACACACACACCCACACACACACACACACACACACACACACACACACACACACACACACACACACACACACACACACAGACAGATCAGGACACACAGAGTACATGCACTGCCACATATGTACAGCTCGCTCAGCATGGAAGGAGCGGCCGGTACCTCCCCTGGGCTTTTGGAATCCCATGGAGCCTAGCATTCCACTAGGCCTGGTGGGAAATAATCTTTTTTTTTATGTGGACTGGCCCAGGCCAGTAGACAAAGACAATGTGACTCGGGCCTTGGGCCAGGGGCTGTAAATCTGACTCTGCGTCTGCCACCAGGCCGAGGGATGAGTTATGGCCGCTGATGGCAGTGCGAGAGGGAGAGTGCTCTGGTAAATGTTTTCAATCTCTGGGTATGTATCAAGAAAATGTGCACGCTATTCAGGTCTGCTATTTTCATAGTGTGATGAAAGATAATAAATCAGATGAAAGAAACCGTGTGCCCCATTCCTAGCGTGTTGCTTACAGTGCCAATAAACTAATCAGACCATATTATGATCCTTTAATAAGGACTAGACCAAATACCACGTTGCAGTATTTTACTTTTTTAACCAAGTCACCTTTTTCAATTCCGTAATCAAATTCAAAAGTATGGAACTCACTCAGTCTCATTCTATTTTGAACCGCATTTACAAGTCCTGGGTTTATGGCAAATGTGGGTGTTTCCTTTTTTGTTGTTTGTTTTTAGTTTAAGATCTAAATAAAGACATAAAACATTTCCATGAATCAATTCCCTCGTGCTGTTGTGGTGTGTACTCTGTGTTCTTGGCCTTGGCTCACACAATGGGCTTTTGTTGAGCCCTTTCCCCCTCAGGTGAGAGTGGAGTGACAGTCCGAGAGGAGGTTGCGAGGAAACATTCTAACATGGGGATGGGCATCAGCCACCCCAGCAGAGGATCCCAAGCAGCCTCAGATCCAAATTTGGCAGCCAGTCCCAAGGAGGATGTCAGATAAAGCAGGCAGGCACTCAAACGCGCTGGAGGCCTTATTTTTAGTTGCTGTATTTAGCTGTGGTACGTAGGAAGACGGAGAGGAGAGAACAAAAAAAAAAAAAAAAAAGACTGTACCCCGCCCAGTGCACGCTGTCTGCTCGCAAGTTTCACACGATGCCTGTTTTTACTGGGAATCACCTTCCAGTTCGCATGGCACGGGAGAGAGAGCGCTGCTCTTCCTCGCAACCCTGGGTCCACTGTAAACAAACTCTGGGTCAGCATCTTAGACAGTACCCAGCTATGGGAGGGAAGCACGTCCTGTTTGTTTAGAATGCCAAAATGACACCCCACCCCACCCCACCCCACCCCACCCCACCCCCCTCACAGTGTGAACAACTGTCACTGCAAGGTCCCAGTCCCCACAGAGGGGTCTGTGTATTTTCTGAGCACCAAAATAAAAAAAGGATTTTGTGAGTAAACAGGATTGGTAAATATAGGCTAGTTGTTTAATGGCACCGACAATATCTGTGAAATCATTTGATTGTTTTTGGAATGCAGGCAATCAGGGTGTCTATTTTTACCTCAATTGTACAGGGTTAATAGGAGAAGTGGGATTAATAATATGTGAATATGTGATTAGACTCACAATTCTCAATGAAAATTAATACAAAATGAAAATGTATTTTTAATAAAGTTTAAAACAGTTTTTTTTAAACATTAAAAAAACTGTGTCACACAATCAAAAATAATTCCTTCAAAATCAAAACTTAAAGACCATTATATCTATATATAATTATAACTCTACGTACTAAAACATTTAGTAAATATTCCTGGAATTCTATTACAGTGCATTTATTTGACTTAAAGTAAAGCTTCTGTAAATATCATCCTAAAAATGTTAACATGTTCAGTTCAGACAGCATGACATGGGTGTCTGTGCTGAAGCTTAGCCAGACAAAAAGGCTTCAGAGGTTTATTACATGCAGGTGTTAGTCTCTAGTCTTCCACTCCAGCCTTGACCGCTGAGAGATTTGAAGCCAGGAACTTCAGCCTTCTAATGTATCATCACACTACAAACTAATGAGACTTACAAGCACACGCTAAACATTTCTAGCTGGTATTTTCTGTATTTAAATGTATTTTTAAAAATCAGTGTACAAATGCACAATGTACAAAACTCCCATATGTAGAAAATGCTCCGGCCTGTTCTCAGATACAAGCATGTGTGCTTGTGTGGTTTGGCTGGCACATTTTGTCCAGTGTGCATATGGCTTGGCACTAGAATGTGGAGGAGATACACTAATTACAATCTCAACAGGGAACAGGGGTGGCATGTGACATCCCATTGAGTCAAAATATGTGTTACAACCTGGAACGACTTAAGAGGCACTGTCTGACAAATTATCTAACAAATTTGAATATTTTTTATTCTAGTTATAAATGTAAGGCCTATGATTTATATAATGAATGTGTGGGAGAGAAAGACAAGGGAGAGGGGTCCCGTATCCCCACCCTATCCTTTCGCCAGCGCGAACACAACAGCTTGATATGTCTTCAAAAACCAGCTTGCACGGTCAAATCTCTTTGATCAATAGGCTGAACAATCCCTCTCAAATAACCAAGTAGTCAACTCCCTTCCGCCAATCACTGAAATTGAATATAGCCAAAGTGCAGTCCGACTTGGAACACAGGCGTTTTTATGGTCAATTCAGGGCAAACACAGATAAAGTTTATAGTACTTCTTGTGCGGAGATGTTAATTTACATTCGTCAAAACGATGAGGATGAGGCTTAGACGGATCCAATGAGAATATGCTTTGTAGCCTATGTATCCTAAAATGTCCGCCACAACCAAGCCAATTGAAAATGTCACTGAGAGAACATCGCCTTAAAATAAAACAGAAAAACTGTTGAAGTGAAACTTGAAGTGACATGTTAAACATGTACGCACTTTACTTGAAATATTTTAGAATATGACCAAACTACAAAACGTTTCGCAGTAACTAATAACATTGGTTATGCTTGTTTTTAACCTTCGTTGAGGCTGTTTTTGTTTATTTTCTCCAGACATACCGTGACAATAAAATGAAACATGCGTGGCAATCATTCTTTGCCAAAGTGAGGGCCTAGAAGGTACAAGAATCACAAAATGTTTCATGTCCTAGACTGTCTGTTGTTAATTCACGACCGGGGAAAAACAACCCTTGACATTCATGCCAGGGCACGTTTTTATGAATGGAAGTTTTCCCCCAACTTTCAACGTCCTTTTTGTGAATGAAAAACAACTGGAAAACCTAGTAGGAAACCCTCTTGGGGTCTCAAACTCTGATTGGTCTGTTAGTTTAAAGCTCCACCCATGGTTGCTAGGCTTTAAGATGTCCTCTGATTTGATTGGTTGAAAGACGAAGCTGAGGATTCATTCATAAGTCAGGTCATTCATTTGGACAAAAAAAAAGAAATCTGAAACCCTGAAAAAGGAAATCCACCAATCACAAATCCCCTTGACCCAACGAGCATTCGACAGCAAGGAAAGCAAGTCTCACCAAAAACAACACTCATGGCTTCAAGGAGGATTCACAGCCCTTAAAGCATTCCTGTTTGCAGTGAAAATACTGTGTTGAAAACAAATACACCATGGTTTTAAGTCACATCCAATGGTCTTATCCATGGACTCGAAAGTTGTCAGAGCATGCTTTAGTATTGTAAAACGAATTTGAAAGTTTTACAAATATTTTTTAACAAAATGGCACACAGGTCCCACCAAAGTTTCGCGTGTTTGTGGAAAGATATAGTAGCCTAAAGCACCCATAAGCTTTACAGAACAGCTCAAAACAGGAAATTGAGGTTGCATTTATCTTTCGTTTCATTTCACTTGATAATGCTTATAGTAGGTTAATAACACTATGAGGACTGTTGTCAACATTCACTGACACTGTGTAGACTTAAACTGTGAAAAACGATGCAAAGTGAATGTACTAGGGAAGCAGAGAACAAGCTGTCTGTAGTTATCTACATTCTAAACGGTGAGTGACGACGTTGTGCTTTAGGCTATATGGTCGTTCGCCATTGATTTCCTTCTCTGCGTTTTTTTGTGAATGGTAGAATGGAGCTCATTATGTATGCAGCTTTCTCCCCGCTCCATTCACAACTACCGCTGCCCCTGTCCTGTTCCCTCTCCCTCTCTCTCTCTTTGCAGGCTGCGCGGATCTCATTCAACACAGCCTAAATGACCACAAACGGTTAACGGATGGATTATAAAATGGACGGATATTTGGACCAGCAAGTGCCTTACACTTTAGCTAATGTACGTATGGATCAGTACACACGTATTTTCACGGTTTGCAATGCCTTCCTCTCCGACGTATATGCTTTGCTGCGCCTCGGTTTCTGCTGCATGTGAAATGTTTGGAGCAATCGCCTTAACGGTGAAAACAGTTTTAAGTTTAGTTTAATGCTACATAGCCTTATGCCTGTCTCAGCGAACCACTTTCGGATGATTTTAAAGTACGTAAATAAACTGTTACACGTGACAAAAGTTAGTGTGATCACTGGCGTAGGTTAAGTGTTGGATCTGAGTGTTTATAGACTGTGTTGCTGCTCAGTCTTAGAGTATTTTGAAAGCAAACTCTGTCCTCACAACCTGTATGCATACTAACATGTTTTCATTGCCTAGTTTATGTGTAGCTAATTATCAAATGTAATGGAGAAGACAACCCTAATGCACATTTGCAATATATTTATTCTCGATCTTGTCAAAACATGTTGTCAATATTTGAGTATCGTTGACAATGTTAAGAGTGCCAGTATGATTATTTTTGACAACATTAGTTTACATTATAGCTTAAATTTGGGTCTGTGTTAATGCAATTATTGATCTATTTAAGTATAATTTTCAGCATAATTTAAGTGTTACCGTTAATGCGTTATTTTAAAACAAAATATTTTCCAATTTGCCATCTTTTTTTAGCTAATCGTTTTCTCTCACCCAATGTTTTTTCAGAAGACGCAAGGAAATGGGCCCCTAAATAGACTGTTGATGGCTGCGAAAAGGAAATACATGGACACCGAATTACCCCCTCAGGAATCAGAAGGTAAACTATCAAACGCGTGGAGATTGTCTCTTAAAGTCTGTGGCTTTTGAAGACAGATGAAGACTGTCATTTTTCTACTTCAACCTCAAAAGCCACAAACGACTTTACAAGGACTTACATGCAGACTTCTGCATGTGTGTTACATGACTTATAGTTCGACTTGTTTGTTACATCTTAAACTGAGGACAGTACTCTTAGAGGTCTTGTGTCATTCATCCGTCTCTTTTTCTCTTTCAGACCTCTTTCAGGATTTAAGCCAACTTCAGGAGACGTGGCTCACAGAAGGTAAGACCAATTTGCCTTGTGTATATCTCTCGCTGTATGTTTTGTCCCTCTAGCGGTTGCAACAAAAGGTCAAGTGAATCAACCGTACGTCCATACAAAACAGAACGCATGTTAATTAATTGAACCTCCGGAAGGTCCGCTTTTTAATATTATTTCAAGGAGCTCAACGTGTCCTGTTATTGCTGCTCGTTATTGAACTTGCTGAACAATTTGTGGTACTGCAGTATAATCATGAGCATGGAATTTATTTGCCGTCTCAATTTGTTATCTAATACGATGTTTACAACACAAGAGCCTGGTTCATATTTCCATTGCATTGACAATGACATTGGCCTTAAATACCTCACGCACTGCCATTTACATTAATAACTTTGCATTTGTGCCAGATGCAAAACAGGCATTTGGTCATTAATGTGACAAATTAATCTAAGTTTCATTGTATAGAACTAGGTTGCATGGTGTATCTTGTTTCGGCCATGTTGGCATAGGTGTCTCCAGCCAACACACACACACACACACACACACACACACACACACAGAGACAGCCTGAAGAGACTGGTACTCTGGAGGGGAGGTGGTGAAATGAGGCTCGGCAGAAACAATGCTCCGTATTTGGAGCTGAGAGCACACAAGTGTTACAAGCCTACTAGAACTAGCTGCCTGACCTATGTATGGTGATATAGGAACAAAGTGAAGCCTATAGGTTCTTCCTAATTTCCTAACTTTTAGGAGTGGAGCCGTAAAATCTTGGTTTTGGTTAACTGTTTTTGACTGTTGACGTTCTTTTCTCAATATAATCCCTTATGTTTTGCTCTGAGATAAAGTTTGAATTTAGTTTGACAGTTGAATAGGACAGATGATAAAGCACATACACAGGATTTATGGGTGTTAAGCAGATGCGGTACTGGGGTTCTGTTAACCCCCTTGGTCCTCGAGTTCCTCAAGTGTCTTTGACAAAGGACTTCAAAGGGGATACGGGATGCAGTAGCAAGGCAGTTCAAGGTCATTCTTGAAGTGTTGAAGTGGAGCCATAATTGGCATCAGACATAATGGATGCAGAGGAATTCAACAATTTGCCTTCCTGGAAAACTGGCGTCACAGTTGCCTCACGGGCAAACAACGTGATACTCCACTGCAGACAGTCAGACGGCCCAAGATACAACGTAAAACTCACCACTGCCACAAGTGCTGTAGGTTAATTACATGGTGACAACCACTGCTGAAGGCGAAGGCCATCCTTTCACAGTTTGTTCCCTTTGACATCGTCATGTTTGCCTCTGGAGAGTGTGTGACTACCAGTGGGCCTTTCTCCCTGGAAGTAAACACAGGTTTATGGGGCCATTCTCTAAAGTATAGACTTATCACCCATTATCATGCAGTGTGGACCTGTGAATTTCACACATCAGCCCAAAGGCGACGCGAGACAATGGCCATAAAATGGCAACAGTAGGGGAAGCTCACAGTACTTGATTACCTTTATAGGCTTGTGTGTGTGAAATCTTCAGGGAAGGAATCCTATGAGGCAATAGCACATTGTGAGAATTATAAATAGAGTGAGATACAGATTTATATGTAGTGTGTGTTTGTGTGTGCGTGGCGGGTGGTTGTAGGACCTATCAAAGAAGAAAAGCATTAGTTGTGCCCTAGATGAATGCAGTCCTTTGTTCTGCTTAGTTTTTGTTAAGGGTATATAATCAAGTGATGGATGGTAGAGTGATTCACCATATTGTAAAAAAAAAAAAAAAAAAATGCTCGAGGCATCATAGAGTTTGAAGGAAAGGAAGAGAGGATGAGACAACAGGAAAGTCTCAATTGAAGGAGCTTGTTCAGTCTTGTCATTAGTTTTTACTTTTAAGACTGGGACCTTTTGGCTCCGCCCAGGATCTATTTGACTTTAAAAAAAGGAAAAGTGCTCATTGAGTTTTCCTCAGAGAAAAGGGAAACATGTCTCCACGCACTCACAGACGCACTTCCAGTCTTGTGCTGACTTGCATTTCAAAGCCCCTGACAAGACGTTCCTGAAAGCTAACTGACTCCTCACACACACACACTCACACACTCACACACACACACACGCCTGTGTTCCAGTTAGCCCAAGAGACTTGTAGGCTAGAGGCACTGAGTCTCAGACTATCCTTAATGTTTTTTTTCTTCGTCTACTTCTATTTTTTTTCTAAGGCACATTGCATGTGTTCCATTTCAGACATGTTGAAACTGGTCTGAATGATTTAGTGTTTGATCTGCAGGACCAAACACACTGGCCTGTGCTCTGTCCCATAAAAAAACGGCCTTATCCTATTCCTCGGGGCAGAGGAGAGGAAAACTTAAATGGAGGTAATAGAATTACTGTATAGCAAATGGGGACAGAACAGCATGTAAGAAAATCAGTGTGATTTATCTGACCGTGCTCAGAGAGCGAGAGAGAGAAAAGAAAAGAAAAAAACACAGGAAACGGAAGGATGGTTTTAAAAGAAGTGGATTTGAGAGTCTCTTATTTCCTCTCTCCTGGTACTGTGCGTCATGTAAGGTCTGGTGCCTAAGGAAAGCGTAGAGGACGAAAAAAAAGTCTGCTAGGGTGCAAACACTGGGCTAGGCCCTGCCTCTTAAACTGGATCCGCTGATGTCATTGGCACTGGCATTCACGCGGTCTGTGTGTTGGGCCACTTGCATTGCATTGTGGGAGGAAAGTCCGGGAGTAGACTTGAGTCAGAGTGAAGGACATAAAAAATAATAATAATAATAATAATAAAACTGCCCTCTCGGAGGTACAATCACGCTGCACAAACAAGTGGAGATTATGGGTCATTCTGCCTCTACGCATTCATTTCCTTAACTTCCTCATGAGTGCATCCCCTGTGAAACCTCAGCCAATTATTTTAATTAATCAGATTTTTAGAACATATAGTCAACAATCTAAGTTATTGTGGCTAGTTTTTCTCAGGTTTTTTATTGCAGCTTTTGTTTGTGGTTGACTTAGCACTTGTGAAATCCAGTGATTGTAAGTGGTAGTCACTGATTTTAACATAGGAGGGTTTGATTTTTCTATATGGCATGTCCTCGCTCCTCTATCATGCAACCGGGTTACCATGCCAACGGGTTGGCTTGCTGTCGGCGGGCTGCTAAGCCCAGTCCCACCTGGCCATAAGCCCAACGGGTGAACACTGGGCACTAGTGTGCTCCAATCCCAGTGGGTCAAGATGGCCTCACCCCCCCCCTTCTATTCCCAAGGTTGGCACACCAGTGCAGAGGGAGGCACAACTGATCTCGCAGCCCCCATGGAAATGGCAAGTGGAGAAAGACAACACCATGTGTCAAAGTTGCACCTGCAACCAGCACTTGGGTGGGTTTGCATAACGACTACTGAATGCCTTGGTTGTGGTTCTATACAGTTGGTTGTGGCTCAGTTCATTGTAAATGGTTCTTGTTTGAAAGGGGACTTTGTCGACGGGTGGATATGGAACTCCTCGGGTAAAGGAGACATGACTAGTGCTGATTTCAGTAGCAGTTTGAAATGGTTGGTTCTCCGGTTCCTGCTGAGATTAGCTGGCTCAACATCGGGTTTAGGGACACAAAAGGGAGGAGTGCACATTTTGTGTGTGTTGGAGTCGTCTCCTTTGGATGGCTCTTATTTTAGGCGTTTTTTTCCCCCCTCCATCTTGGTTGCTACCAACATTCCAAAGCAAGCACAATAATATGAGGTCCCTTCTGGAATGACTTTGGGATGGGCAACCGTTTTAAAAGGTCACAGTGAGTTCACAGCCTGTTATTAACATTGTGAGTCAGTCCTTTCAGTGACAAGTTATTATGTTGTGTTTACACAGTCCGAGTCAGGCAGCATTGTTGACTGAGTACACTCCATTCAATACTCACAAGCAAAGCAGCCTAGCAATAGAACTCACTAACCCTCCACATAAGTGCTAGATGCTGTGTGTAGCATTCATGCATGTATCCAGAGGGCTTTGTAGGCCAGGGCGAGTGGATTTGTTTCAGTGAGAGAGTGTCTGAGTGTGCTTGATGTTGACTTCACCCTATGTGGCCCTTGAAACAACTGAGACAGTAATCATTTTGAGGTTCACCAGAGAACTGATCGGAGTCCAACTTCTCTCCCTCAAATTTGGAAGGAAGAGGACAAAAAGTGCTGGATAATTGCCCCTGGGAATGGCATATGCAAAACACTGCTATATCAAGTTCTCAATCAATCAACAACATCCACATGTTTAGCTGTGTTGCTGTAAAAAATAACTTGAGAGCGCAGTCATATTAAATTAGGTGCCGCACCATAGCACTGGCAAAGCCGTAGCACTCACTTACCAGGCTGTCAGGGCTCTACTTCATAAAAGACAGACCTGAGAAGCTCACATCACATGATTGAAGTTCAAAAGGGGAAAAAAAGAAAACTCATCCTGGAATCCTCCTTGCCCTCAACCTCCACCCACACCCACACACACAGACACAGACACACACACACACACACACACACACACACACACACACACACACACACACACACACACACACACACACACACACACACACACACACACACACACACACACCTCCTTCTGGCTCCTCTGCTGTCTGTCTTTCTCGCTCCTTCACTCGCCAACCACTTCTGGCCTGACCTTAAGCAGCGGCTCATCAAAAGGCCTCTGGGCAGGTGATGAATTCCAGAACACCTCGGCGAACAGCGCACATCAAGGCAGGCCCTGGATGGGCTGTGGGGTGCTCCAAGAACAGGATGAGAGAGAGACAGAGGGAGGGAGAGAGAGAGAGAGGAAAGAGGTAGAGATAGTGATAGAGAGAGAGGGAGAGAGACATGCCATGCACTCCAGTTGAATGTCTTCATTCTAGTTGGCCTTCATCTTGTTTAGTTAACATTTATTCATTGATTTACAAAAAAATCATGCAACGCAGCTCTAAAATTTGAACCAGGATACATTCACAGTTTATCTAAACCCTGAGTGTGTGTGCCGTGATTGCAGATGTGTTGCAACCCACGTTTTAAGTCCATCCTTGGCTGAAAGTCAGTGTATGGCGAAAGGGAGGAGGAGAAGCTCCTTTGGCCGCCATATTGATCTGCCATGGGTTGGTTCAATACACATAGTGTGCAACTGACATTCACTCACATAAAGCCCAGTCTAAAGGCTTTAAATCACAAAGAGCAGTGGTCAGGATGCCACTAACACAGCCATCAGTTATCCCAAGCAGGGATACATTCACTAAGACTGATTGCCAGCTTTTGTTGCAGCAGGGCGAGGTTTTTTTGTCAGTGGTGTCTTTGGACTTGGACCCCCTGTGATGCACCTTGGGGCTGGGGGGATGGTGTGTGTGTGTGTGTGTGTGTGTGTGTGTGTGTGTGTGTGTGTGAAGACGAACGGCATGAATAGGAGTCTAGCTTAGCATCGGCGCTTACCTTCATGGGATCCAGCAACAATGAAATTCCCAATTCACACTTACATAGTCACACACACACACACACACACTTGCGTGCACACACACCACTCTGTGATATTGATCCGCTCCTCGTGGAAAAGTGCTGGCACATAGAAAAAGAGGAGGTGAAGGTCGCCGGGCCCCGGCCGAGGCAGTAACTCAGATTTCAGCGGCTGGGGGCCGGGAGGCGTGCAGGGCCATTAGAGCTTCAGGAAAGATCAAAATGACAAACTCATTCAGAGGCCCGCTCCCCGGCCTGATCATCAAACAGTAGTTACAGGAATATTCACGGCTCATAGGAGACACATAACGGGCCGCTCGCTGGTCCAGTGCCCACTGTGATGGACGGCCAGGGGATCGGTGCCGAGGCGTGGAAGAATGAAACATTTCAGAGGCCGCTTTCTGAAAGGCAGAAACTACTGCTGGGGACGGAGTGTCTTTATACTGAAATATCTCACTGGGGTGAAATGGGTGACACTTGCCTTGGAGCCTAGGACGGACATTAATAATAATTATCTGTAAATACTACTGTAAAATAAATGTGGGCAATTGGCAAAAAATTAAGTCACAAAGATTTTGGACACATGTTTTCCCAGTGCAAATGCCCATGCCCACAATGTCCATGTAATTGTGACATAGATCAAATCTACACCAAAACTGAATCAAAGGAGTTTAATGTGTGCATTTTACTTCATGTTCTTTGTCTCACCACTTGCCCTCTTCTTTTTTGACTGCAGCTCAAGTTCCTGACAGTGATGAGCAGTTTGTCCCTGACTTCCACTCAGAAAACTGTAAGTACAGTCTGGATCTGTTCATTAATAATGTTGCCATGCATGCATGTTTGTGATTGGGATAGACAGAGAGATGAAAAGGGTCGATGGATGATGAGAGACAGAGAGAGAGAGAGAGGGGGGGAGAGAGAGAGAGAGAGAGAGAGAGAGACCAAGGAACAGCTCCTGGTGCGGGCGCAGTTGCCTTGCTCCTATAGCATGGGACTGTAGCCTCTTCCATGACCCAGAAGTCTCTGACGTGGTTACATTTGGCTGCCTGTGTTCTACCTGACAGGTCCATTTGCATGCGCTTGAAAGAGTGAATGGGCCGACTCAGGAAACCAGTAAAAGATCATTCAGGCGGCCGATACAAAGATTGCCTTTTGTGCCCATCAGAGGTGTAAATGGACAAGCAAATTCCACTGGCCCACAAGCCCAAGGCTGCCTTTTCAACGGCGGTGTTCCTTTTTTATGTTGTTGTGTCTTCACACAAAGGTGTCTAAGGCTTTGTGGTGGTATAAGTGGCTGGGTGTGTGTGTGTGTGTGTGTGTGTATAAGTGTATGTTTGCATGTTTCCCCTAGATTCTTTGTCATCCCTTTAACAGATCCATAGGTTGGGCCTGAACTATGTCTGTGAAATGAAATACACACAAAAAGCACAATACCTGTTGGGAAAAACATGTGGGACACAGTGACGAGGTTAGGGAGTTCACAAGATGAGTCACCTCATGTTATTTTCGAGTGTGCCAGAGACTGCAACCTGAAATTGAGCAGCCTCAATTAAATGGGCCGCACAGACGCTACCACAATTCTTAAAATGTCAATGTAAGCTTCCACCACCATAGCAACATCTCTTCCTCAGTGTGTGTGTGTGAGTAAGACCGAGTTTGAGTGAGAGAGTGTGTGAGTGAATGATTGTGTTGGTTTCTGTGTGTGTGTGTTGTCTATTTGTGTGTGAGTGTGTGTGTGTGTGTGTAAACAGCACAGTGTTTAACCCTATCACTGCACTGACAGATGCGCCCACTAACATATTGTTCCTGTCTGCCGCCCGACAATACGTGAGAGGAAGTGGGGCTGAACTCGGGGGCACGCAAAGGTCATGTCTACTTAACCCCAGCGGGGCGCAGCCAATCGCTAATCACATCACCGGGCCTTAGCAGTCACAAAGCCACTAGGCATTCAGCTTGACAGACCCTTCACATTAGTGAAGTGCAGCGGAGCTTTGATTGACAGCCACACCGATCCTTTACCCAAGCACTGACCAGAGGTGATATTTGTTGTACCAGGTCAATTTCGCCACCCGTGGAGCTGAAGAAAACTTCAACCGTGTGTGTCTGTGTGTGTGTGCTGTGATGTGTCTGTGGTTTAAAATGTCCGTGAAGTTAGGCCTCTTGAGGGAAATTTAAAGTGAGGCATTTCTGTCCCCGTGAACTCTTACCTCTCTTAGCCTCGTGACCCCCCTGAGGAGGTGAGTCAGACCCAATCAGCCCTCTGAATGGTGCCAGCCAGCAGGATACCTCACAACAACAGTCCTCAGTCTCGTCTGTTGCCTGCAAACAATATCTGAGTGGCACAGAAACAAAGAGGGAATGAGAAAGCGACAGGGAGAGAGAGAGGGGGGGGGGATATGCGTGATATCGCATGAAATGCCGCCGCGTTGTCTATCGAGCCAGTTGCCCGTTGGGGACATGAGGCGGAGTGGAGCATGGGCCTTTTGGTAGAGCAGGCAGGAATGTTGGATGGGGAAAGAGGGTGGGGGGAGGGGGAGCTTGGGGTTTTAGCGAGTGGTTGTGCAACACCTGCACATCTGGCAAATCTATCCTCGCCGAGGTTCGGCTCGTCCCTCCTCTCCTCAATAACAGCTAACAAGCCCAGCCCGGCCACATGATTAAACAACAGCACAAAAAAAGAGTAGAAAGGGGAAAAAGGGGAGGATGACCTTTCCTTTCCTCCGTGTCTTAGGCAGGTGGAGATTACCTATACTGGATAGTATGGACATTCTGTACTGTACTAATGAGCTGAGCAAGAGCAGGCTGACCAGTTCATATCCCTTATGGCAAAAAAAAGATTTGTTTCATGATGTGTACCATTCTGTTGATTGCAACATATTCACACACACATTTCCCATTGTCATTTGCATGCTCAGATCTTGACATAAGACATGATAATAATGATAGTTAATTTAGGACACTTCATTGTGTGCTCTTTTAGAAAACCACTGTGAAATATTTGTGTATTACTAAGACAACGCATGTCCTAGTGGACTAATGGATGTTTTTGTCGAGCGGACACAAACTATTTTGCTGTGCGATTTGTGGTGGTGGTGGCGGGGGAGGGGGCACCTGAGGGTTTTTTCTTGTGGGGTTTGGGGGGGGGGGGGGGAGGAGGTCAGGGGTTAGATTGTCCTTTGGGGCTTTCGTCTCCGTGGGGACAGAGCCTCAGCAGAGGGCTCTTTGTCTTGCGTCTGTCAGCTGCGCCGCTCTGTCGGTTAAAATAACGCATGTGTGCTTTGTCACCTTCCTCCGACCTAAGTTCAGAGCGCTTATTAGACGCTTATCTTATGAATGGGGAATTAATAAAAAGTGTAAATTCAGGAGAGAAAGGTGTGACGCACCTTATTTCCGTTTAAGACTGATACATGTGTTTCTCATGACACGTCTAGGTGTATATCTACTGTATATTTTGGACTGATAGGAGATAGGGAAGTGGGAAAAAAAGAAAGGTGGAGAAAAAAAACAACAATGGGCTTGCTTGTGAGCATTTCTCAAAGCAAGAGCTTTACTCTCAGTCTCTCATTCATGAAAATGTCTTACAGTCAGGCAGGCTCCACCCTCATTCCTGCTTTTTTCTGAATGGAGCTTCGGAGCCCTCCCCCTTCCTGTCTCTCCACAAAACTAAGCTGAATTTAAAAACTCCACTAGCCCCCCTCCTCCCTCCTCTCTCTCTCTCTCTCTCACTCTCTCTCTCCTTCCCTCTCTCTCTCTCCCAGTCTCACTCTCCTCTCTCTCTCTCTCTCTCTCTCTATGCCTCTCTCTCTTTTTCTCTTTCTTCTTCGTTGAGTGTTCCAAGATGTGAGCTAATCCAGCAACTGCAGTGTTGTGTGGGCTGATTGTTTGGTTTTGTGCCTTGTAGTAATTATATAGGAAGTTGTTGCTCTAAATCCAGTTCCAGCTCATGAGAAGAGCAAAAAAAAAGACTTACGAGTGTAAAGAGCCGGCAGGAATAAAAAACAAAAGGAAAGAAAGAGAGATGGTGAGATACGCAGACAGAGAAAGAGAAACAGAAAAAAGAAACCAACAGATTAACTCAGCCTGGCACAAAACTCTCCCTGTAGGGAAACTGTCTTCTGTTTTTGGCACAGAGCGCCTTTGCATAAATGTGCCGTCTGGGTGTAGTTGTCGTGTTATCCAGCTGTTTGTTTGGTGAGCTGTCTGTGGACCGTTTGATGGACTTATCACCAAGCTCTTCCATTTCATCAACCCACCCCACCTCCCCTCTGTCCCAAAGCAAAATATGTAGTTTGAGTACTCTCAACTTTCCAAA
The DNA here is from genome assembly GCF_963457725.1 of Sprattus sprattus. Classification (NCBI taxonomy): domain Eukaryota; kingdom Metazoa; phylum Chordata; class Actinopteri; order Clupeiformes; family Clupeidae; genus Sprattus; species Sprattus sprattus. Next base: position 40,715,331 of record NC_137922.1, on the reverse strand, counting down.
ATACAGCTGCTATGCAACAAGTCTGCAAAAACATCCAGCCGACTGCCAGAAACACATGGATACCATTCGTCCTATCCTGTGGAAGGGGCCGTCCCTCCCAAGGAACTTTTTTTCTACCGAGAACTGACCCGTTCATACGCGCGCACACACACACTCACACACGTATGCACACACACGCACACACACACACACACACACACACACACACACACACACACACACACACACACACACACACACACACACACACACACACACACACACACACACACACACACACACACACACACACACACACACACACACACACACACACGTACACACGTACACACAGACGTTTTTATGAATGGGCTGGTTGTGAGGCACTGGCTGAGGCAGCACATTGAGCGCAAACGGAATCTCCATTCATGAATCGGAGAGGGTGAGCATGAAGGCTCAGCACTGCGGAACAGTCCCCCTCCCCCCCACCCACTTCCCCTTTCAGCAATAGGTTTCGTAAACAAAGCAAGCAAGGTAGCTAAATTTGACATCCTTCAGAAGTCTACTTCTACTTTATTCTGTGCACTTCTCCTTTGGAGGACTACTTTTCCTTCTAACCCTAATGAACTTCAGAGAATTCAGGGAAGCTTACTTTGTTTTTGCCTTCCAAGAAGTGTCCCCTGTGTGCACTGTTTTTTTTTGGGGATACTTTTGTACCACTGAGTTGCCACTGAACAAAAAACACTCTAAACCAGCTACCCCACACAACAATCACCCATCGGGAAGCTTTTGTAAAACCAGGGGGAAGCAGTGTCCACTCCTGTGCTGTGCTGTGTGTGTGTGTGTGTGTGTGTGTGTGTGTGTGTGTGTGTGTGTGTGTGTGTGTGTGTGTGTGTGTGTGTGTGTGTGTGTGTGTGTGTGTGTGTGTGTGTGTGTGTGTGTGTGTGTGTGTGTGTGTGTGTGTGTGTGCGTGCGTGCGCACTGGAAGCTGGATGTGGCCTCAGTCAGCTCTCGTCCAGCCAGGCGGAGAGGTATGGCCACTGGAGCGGTGGACGAGCACAGTGAATGGACAGCAGTGTGTGTTTTACTGCATCGCTGGGGCATGGGGGAGAGAGGAAGAGAGAAGGAGGGGAGGGGAGGGGGATTTGGACGGCGAGGGGGGAAGGGAAGGGAAGGGAGGGTTTAAATACGTACCAGCCCAGAACATCGTCTGCTCGCTGCGTCCTCTCTGAGGAAAGCTATTTTTCCCTCTCTCTTCATTTCTGTTGCTTCCCCCCCTCCTCCTCCCGCACCTCCTCCTCTCTCCCTCTCCTTCCCTCCTTAGGGCTCCCGCTGAAAGAGAGGGAAGTGTTGGGGGAAGGACGACTAATGACAACAAGTCAGCCCATGTGTTGGGCAATACTCAAAGTCCAGAAGGGCGATATCCTCAGCAGTGAAAAGAACTCGTTGTAACAAACAGCCATTGCGTCGTCCATATCATAGAGCTGTCATTGTCTTTCAGACACAGAGATGATAACTGTGTTTATTCTGGGAGTCTTTGGCTTGCCTAATGGGTCCGGTAACTGGCTGGACCACGCTACGCTAGGCTGTGTTTGCCCCCTCAACCCCGAACATCTGTTTTGTCCATTTGTGCCGTTGGTTCTGCTGACACAGGGCTCTCCGCTGTGGCCCGACGGGCCTGAGCGGTGGAGGCTCGTCTCCATCGCCAGTTTGGGGGTGGGGTGGGAAAGGTGGTGGTGGTGGTGGTGACGGGGGAAGGGTGGGGGTGGGGGTAGGGTCTGTGCGAGAAATGAAAGGTTAAGTGTTTCTGTACTCTCACACCCATTCTAATTAAGATCTCCGATGAGATCCCTCAGCTGAGTGAGTGACTGAGTGAGTGAGTAAGCATGACCAACGGAGAGAGAGATAGAGGGAAAGAGACGGAGAGAGAGAGAGAGGGAGGGAGTGAGGTGGGGGAGAAAATGGCAGGCGGCAGGCCTGTTAGAAATGTATTTCTCGCTGGCTTGACGGAAACTCGATGGGCACGTGTTATCTCCCTCCTGAGATGAGCGAGAGTGCTCCCCTCCTCCTCTTCCCCCTCAGCTCCTCTCCCTCCCTCCCCATCTCACCCCTGGATGGGTATCAGTACAGTGGGAGCTCATTATATAATTTCAGTAACGGCCAGCAAAATCAATACGTGCATTAAACATTAAGAGGGGACAGCTATATTGGGGGCTGAGGGATGCGAGGTGGGGAGATTAATTATCCACATCCTCTTCACAGAATCTCTCTTTCTCTCCCTCTTCCTCCACACACTCTCTCCCTTTCTTTCTCTCTCTCCTTCCCTTTCTATACCTCCCCCTGCATCTTTCCCTCTCTCACACCCTTTTTCTTTGTCATAGACACCACTCACCACACACACACGCACACTTTAACAAAAGATATTGTAGTCATCCCTGCCTCTTATTGTGTTGCTTGCTATTACATCATTACAGAGAGCTAGTTCAGTTGTTATCCAGTGTCACTTTACAACAGGGTGTGGATGGTCAGACGGTGTGTATTCTGTGTGAACTGGCTCCTTGTAAGATCCTGCCAGAACAGCTGGTAGGGGTCAAACCAAACCAAAAGCAGAAGTCACTTCTCCAGAAAGAGGAAGCGAGAGTTCTGTGATGACCTGCTTCTCATCACATGCCCTCGGTTTCAATCACCCTCCTCTCAGCACGCGAAGCCCACACTTATTAACACGCTGCCACAGCCTAACCATGCTGAATCTGCACGAGTGAGAGAGAGAGAGCACTGAGCTGCATGCTGTCTGACAGATAATTTCCTGTCAATGCATCAATTGTTTTTTTTCCCTGTCAGATCCCGTTCGGCTTGTTTGTCAACATTGTTCTCAAAAGTCTTGAAAGAGGAATCTCCGAGGCCGCCCTCAGGCCACTCTTTAATTAGATCAAAACGGCCCGGGGAGCTCACTGGCCTGCTGGGCAGCTTTGAACCGGGCAGATAGCCTGGCAGAGGCCCCATTTTGGCTTAGAGAGAGCTGCGCCGGTTTCTCTGGCTGGCCCCTTCTCATTCTGATTGTGCAATGACCTGAACGCCACATGTCCAGCACATGTGTCCGTCTCCGTGTCCGTGCGTGGCAGAAGCGGCCAGGGCTGTTTCTCTGAGGGGCTGCTGAGAAGCCATTTCCTTTCTCTGCGTGTCTCTCCCTTTTCCACTGACCACTTTTCTTATTAAAGCTTATGTTACACACTCACTCACTCACTCAAACTTGCTCTGTGTGTGTGTGTGTGTGTGTGTGTGTGTATCTTTCTCTCTCTTTCACACACACACACACACACACACACACACACACACACACACACACACACACACACTGCAATTTGAAATAGTTTCCCATTTTTCATTTATAACAATACAGACTTTATTAATAAGAAAAACGTTAAAAGTTTACTTTTAAAATAAAAAATCGCTTCCATTAGAAGGAGACCATTAGCAAAAAGCAGTACACTTCTCAAAGAATATGATAAAAAGTCTTACTTTATCGGTTACTGTAAAAAAGAAGGATCTCTCCTGACAGGCAGAAAGGCATGGCAGCTTTTAGGAGTGGTGGGGGGTTTTAAATGGCATACCAAAAATCAATAGCCTCCTTTTTAACCTTTAAAGCCATTGTGACATAATTGGCATCCTTGTTGTTCTCATTGATTTGTCACTACTGGAATCAATTGGCCAATGGAGAGAGCCAGGTGTGCAGCCCACACACACACTTTCTTTCTTTCTCTCTCCCTCTCTCTCGCTCTCACACACACACACACACACACTGTCTCTCTCTCTCTCTCACACACACACACACACAGACACACACCCTTTCTCTCTCTCTTTCTCTCACACACACACACAGACACACACACATTTCCTGTCTCATCGGCCCATGTAAATTGCCTGTTTCTTACATACAGCATGCACACTGATTATGGTTGTTCGGGCCGAAACCTCAGTCCATCACATCAGAACAGGTGGATTATGTGGTTTCATTTGTTTACTTAACCCAAAGTAGTGTTTACGCACTCACTCTCACGACCTGACTAGAATGATCAGGTGTTCCCTTGCGTGGTGCTCCCGTTCTCTTGGGATGTGTTTATGGTCATGTTATATTATTTTACAAACCCACCTGAATGATTACATACATTCGCGCGCGATATTCAGGACTTGGCTGTGAGCGAGGGCCGTGGCAGGTTCCAGGGTTCCAGGAAACGAGCGCAACATATAAACACGGCCGCAGTGTAAAACTATCCAGATCCTCAGCGCTTCTCAAGTTTGACTCTAGAGGTGAACTATGGAGAGGCACAACCACATAATGTGCAGATAGCTGGATGTATTGAGTTTTAATACTGTCCAGGGAGAACAGTGCCAGGTTTCTGGAAGCAAACAGAAAAAAATCTATGGTCCTTGTATATATAGATTACATAAATTAGTTAAATGACATGATTGTGTTGGTCCTTGTTTATATACATTACATAACTGAGTTAAATGACATGATTTTTTCCCCCCAAATATATGTATTTATAATTATATACCAGATGGTGAATGAGCTTGTTTTGTCTTGTATGTGCGAACAATCATGTAGACATTTTGGTTTCCAAAATAGGGCCACCACTATTTCCATCTGTTACAGCTGGTGAGTGGTGTGTGTGTGTGTGTGTGTGTGTGTGTGTGTGTGTGCCAGGGGTCCCAGGATTTGTTTGTGGCGGGATCTGCCTTGAATGGCCGTCCATAATGATCCTCCACTTCCTAAAGCACTCAACCATGACCGTCACCTTTCACCCTGGCCCATCCTTTCCTCTCAAGCACGCTATTTACATATGTAAAGTCCCACCACAAGCACCACCTCCCACCCTGGGCCCAGCCTGCCCTGTCCTGCCCTGCCTCAACAGACCCTCCCTGAGTGGGGGATGCTCCCCCGATCAATAGCTCTCACACACACACACAAACACACACAAGGGCTTTTTATACAGCCTGTTCAAGGCGCCAAAATTGCACCTTTAGTCCAACTCCCTGTCCGAAAGTATGAAGGGGGAATCGGGGGGGGCATTGTTGTTCTGCCTCTGAGCTGGCAGTGGAGGTAGACACAGAGCCAAATCGACGTCTGTGTAAAAGGGACAGCCAGCATGGCAGACCAGAGGTGTATAGCAGCTAACTAAAATGAAGCAGGACTACTGTGTTGTCAGAACACACAAATCCGACATGATAAGCACAAACGTGTTGTATATGATGCACACCAACTTCGCTTGAGTCAGAACACTGGTATTAATGCGCATGGCTGGCAAGAGCCTGCCCACACCAAGTTCACCTGTCACGCATCTTGTCATGCTTTTAAAAAGAGTTTTAACCTTTGACATAGTCACAGTCTCTGTAAGGCTCTGTTAGGTTCATCGCCATGTTGATAAAGTGTGACAATCAAAGACAAATCGATTCAATTAAGTCAAGCTCAAACTTCAAGAGGCGCTGTAGTGCAATTTTCTGAGTTGGAAGTATCCGAGTTCCAAGTGGTCTTGAATGCAGCATTATAGGTCAAGCTATGATGCTGTGTTCAACGCCACCCGCACACTGGCTTGGGCAGCATTATGCCACCTCTGTATGGTTCAGAGTAAACAAGCGAAAGGATGCCATAATGAGGGCTCTTTTTAACGGCAGTATAGGCGGGTTCACTGTTTAAAAAAAGGAAACAGACACACAATGGCCTCAGGTTTTTTCACACCTCCGTGTCTCTCTAGGATAGAGGTGTGAACGCCAGTGAAGTCTCTGCATGTAAATGGGAGCTGCCAAACAACAACAACCACAACAAACGGAAAAAGCAGGAGGGACAATAAGCTCTGGCCTTATGATAAGGTTTATTACTGCCTCTAGGAGAAAGCGATGAAAAGGAGAACAGAGATGTCATCCTGACTTTGTGGTTTACCGCTCCCACCCCCTGCATGAGACATCAAAGAGGGCAGTATTGAGCCTCAGGTGATCCTTTTGGTCATGAGGGTTCAAGTCATCTGAAAATCTGAGGAAGTTCCCATTTATCAGGAGTGATACCACCATTCCACCCCCACCCCCCCTCCTCCTCTCAAAACACCACCTCTTCTTCTCAAAATGGACCTCCTGCCTATTCTCAGTGCACAACCCCCCATCTCAACACAGCCCACGCTCTGTGTACAGTATCTGACAGGGAACATCTAAACAATTCGCTCAGATGGTGCACGCCACATCCACAAGTTCACGACCCCCCCATCGAAACAAAACGATTCGATGAAATATGAGAGGGGGGATGATGTAACTTTCAAATGAATTTGCCCAAGAGAGAAACCAGAAACGACAAAGCTTTAGTTTTGAAAAAAAGAGCTGGGTTTTGAATGAACGAGGGCAAAAGAGAGGGATGGAGGGAGAGAGAGAGAGAGAGAACATGGAGTACCTCAGCCTCACCTCAGCGTTTACTCCACTGCCACGGCGGTGTAAACTATGGAGAGGGAGGTTAACGGCACTCGGATGCGCTTTGACGTGGTTACATTTTCCCGAGGATTTCCTCTGGCTGCTGGCAGGGATGTTTCACAGCACTTAAACCACATCTTTAACTATTTTCAGAAACCATCATTCATTCCACTCTAATTCTCTCTCTCTCTCTCTCTCTCTCTCTCTCTCTTCTAGTCTCTCCCACTTCAATATTCTAATTTCACACAGCAACCTGATTGGATTTTCACGGAAATCTTTTAATTCTTAACCTAGAGTTTCTCCCCTCCCAAAAAAAACACTCCAGCTCGCTTTTTAATCCTTGACCTGGTTCTACTAATTAATTACTTGGCATTCGTCAGTGATAGGGTCAGGAGAGATCGGCTAATTGGAAAAGTAGTGCCAGGAGTCGTCACGCAAGCGTCCAATGTTCTTAAAAAAAAAAAAAAAAGAACCAACAGAGCATAGAGCTCCTGGCAAAGACACCTGCCATCCACACCCACCGAGGACGTATCGACGTGTGATCGTGTTGCCTTGACACAGTTCCGCCAATCCCTCTTTAGAACCTACATCAGAAAGAAGGAAAGATTGAAAGAAAGCGATGAAGGAGACATTTTAGGCCTCGGCTCTCAGCTAGGCAGCCTGACGACACATAATACACACGGGTTCCATCAGATCTCTGGCCCGCTCTAACACCCAGACGCAGACGTACTTAGACAGTCGCACATTCTTCCAGTGAAGCACTTTGATATCTATATGCAGGTCTAAGCCCTTGCTCTGCACATGTTGGGAATAGACTGGGGGGGGGGGGGGGGGGTTGTGTGGGATTAATGGGCTTAAATCCCATTGTCTCTCTGTGAGAGATTTAGTTTAAATACTCTCTAATCCATCAGAGCTGCCAACTAAGCCAACACTTCCTCACTTCTGTGTTTAGCACCCTATGGGGTGAAGAAATCTGCGAGATTAAGTAAATGACGGTTGTCTGTCGTTTTTCTTCCCTTTTTTCTCTCCGCCAAATGCTTTGTTTCCGACACTTTTTTTCATCATAGCTGCTTGGGGGGTTGGGTGTGTGTGTCGAGGTATTACTGTAACAGGAGGCACTCTCTTTCTATTTTTTTCTCTTCCTCTTTCTCTCTCTCTCTCTGTCTCTCTCACTCTTTCACACTGGGCGAATGAAATCTGTAATTACCTGGGAGTCGTGTTCTCGGCGGCCGTGCCTGTTCTGTCAGGTCCTCCTCGCCCACGACAGTCGGCGCGCAAACAGCCGTAAACACGAGCGTCTGGCGCATAACGAGGAAAGAGAGAGAGAGACAGACAGACAGAGAGAGGGAGAGAAAGAGAAAGAGAGAGAGAGAGCAGCTGCTCCTGTTTACTCTACGCCGCCCAGAAAAACATCCTGTGCCGCGCAGCCAGCGGAACGCTTCACAGGGCCCAACAATAAACAGCAGCAGCCAGCGCCGACCCCACGCTGGAGCTCCAACTGGAGCGTGAGCAGCAGGCGCTTCACATTTAGCCCGAGCCGGGTGGCAGACGTCTGGGGGGCGACACGGGCCTGCTCTCGGCCCCTAGTGAACACATATCACCACAAAAGGTTTAGTTATAGGAAAGATAATGAAAAAACACAAAGGTTAGAATTGTTAAGTGTAGAGACAGCAGCGAGTACACAGCGCTTTGAGTTAGGGTGTGAGCATGTATAAAAGAAAGATGCTCCACTGCCTCACTGGTATATGGTTTGGCATATATGTCATTAGATGATGTCTTGCATTTCTTACAGTACATATTTTGTTATACATCCTTTTGGCTGTTTTTAATGTGGTCGGTGGATTAAAGCCATGCCTGGCTTTGCTTGAGAGAAGTAAGACAGGGAATAGGGTCGAGTGTGTTTGCTGCAACAGCTCAGCAGTGAAGGCTTGACCGCGCCGTAACGGCTGGCATGTGTGTTTAGACAAGGCCCTCTGACGACAGCAGAGTTTGCGCTGGGCACAGAGGAGCACCACGGTTCGTGTTGTGTCTGCCCTGGCAACACATAAAAGCGGGTGAGGACAAGAACGGCCTCCCGATGGTTACTGGAATGTGTTTGTGTGTGTTTGTGTGTGTGTGTGTGTTTGTGTGTGTGTGTGTGTGTGTGTGTGTGTGTGTGTGTGTGTGTGTGTGTGTGTGTGTGTGTGTGTGTGTGTGTGTGTGATTGTGTGTGTTCTCATCTGCTGTGTTGTTTGTTTGTAGTTGAGTGTCACTGACATGCCCAGGTACTTTCAGTGCAGACAGACGCATTTGAGTTTTTTTTGTTGTCAACGGGTTTGTCAGGAGTATACAGGAATGTTTATTAGTCACACAGAGTTCTCTCTCTTTCTCTTTCCCTCCGCTCTCTGTCTCTCTTTCTCTTGCTCTGTGTGGTTGTCTTAGACTTTTTGACCTCCACGTGCTATTTCCATCGGTGTCATTTTCTAACATCTAGCTTTCTCAGTGCAATATCCTCTAATTTTCTTTCTTTAAATTAGTTCCTCTTCTCATTTTTTTTCAGTTTCATCATATTGGTTACTCTTTCACAACTTTTTCTGTTTATGCTAATTTCTCGCTCATGAAACAGTTTAGCTCGGGAAACAGTGTCCTCACTGTCTATCACTCTTTTCACATTTATTTTTCTCAGTCTGTTTCCCTTCCAATTTCTTTTTATGTATATCTCTCATTTCCCTTCTCTTTCTCTGTTTTTCTTCTCGTCCTCTTCTCTCCTTCCTGACGTTTTTGTTCTCTCTCTCTCTCTCTCCCCCTCTCCATCTCCCTCCAGCTGTGGCGTTTCACAGCCCACCGGTGAAGATCAAGAAAGAGCCGCAGAGCCCCGGCTCCGACCCCAGCCAGTCCTGCAGCCACAAACAGAGATTCAACTACCCCAATGGAGGAGAGCAGTGCCTTTATGCCAGGTGCCTGCCACACACACACACACACACACACGCACACACCGTACTCACACACACACACACACACACACACACACACACACACACACACACACACACACACACACACACACACACACACACACACAAAAAACACACACACACACATACTCTCACAGCTCTCCCTTCACATACAAACACACACACATTCACCCTCACAGATACCCACACTTACTCCCACACACACACACACACACACGCACACACACACACACACACACACACACACACACACACACACACACACACACACACACACACACACACACACACACACACACACACACACACACATCCAGTCTCACAGATACCCACACCTACTCCCACACACCCACACACTCTCCGCAAGATTAGATGAAACCGCATCCTCCTGATTAGCGAGGAACGTTGCTGCCTTGTTATCAGCAGAGAGGAAACACACAATCAGGCATTTTGACCATGATCTACAACAAATGGGTTCCTCAACACTCTACAAACACAGGTTGATAATGATGTACACTTACAAGAGTATGGTAGTAACCTAGGAACACAAGAGTATGGCATGAACCTAGGAACACAAGAGTGTGGTAGGAACCTATGAACACAAGAGTATGGTAGTAACCTAGGAACACAAGAGTATGGCATGAACCTAGGAACACAAGAGTGTGGTAGGAACCTAGGAACACAAGAGTGTGGCAGGAACCTAGGAACACAAGAGTGTGGTAGGAACCTAGGAACACAAGAGTGTGGTAGGAACCTAGGAACACAAGAGTGTGGTAGGAACCTAGGAACACAAGAGTGTGGTAGGAACCTAGGAACACAAGAGTGTGGTAGGAACCTAGGAACACAAGAGTGTGGTAGGAACCTAGGAACACAAGAGTGTGGTAGGAACCTAGGAAAGAGTGTGGTAGGAACCTATGAACACAAGAGTGTGGAAGGAACCTATGAACACAAGAGTGTGGAAGGAACCTAGGAACACAAGAGTGTGGTAGGAACCTAGGAACACAAGAGTGTGGTAGGAACCTAGGAAAGAGTGTGGTAGGAACCTATGAACACAAGAGTGTGGAAGGAACCTATGAACACAAGAGTGTGGAAGGAACCTGTGAACACAAGAGTGTGGTAGGAACCTATGAACACAAGAGTGTGGTAGGAACCTAGGAACACAAGAGTGTGGTAGGAACCTAGGAACACAAGAGTGTGGTAGGAACCTAGGAACACAAGAGTGTGGTAGGAACCTAGGAACACAAGAGTGTGGTAGGAACCTATGAACACAAGAGTGTGGTAGGAACCTAGGAAAGAGTGTGGTAGGAACCTATGAACACAAGAGTGTGGAAGGAACCTAGGAACACAAGAGTGTGGTAGGAACCTATGAACACAAGAGTGTGGTAGGAACCTAAGAACACAAGAGTGTGGTAGGAACCTAGGAACACAAGAGTGTGGTAGGAACCTAGGAACACAAGAGTGTGGTAGGAACCTAGGAACACAAGAGTGTGGCAGGAACCTAGGAACACAAGAGTGTGGCAGGAACCTAGGAACACAAGAGTGTGGTAGGAACCTAGGAACACAAGAGTGTGGTAGGAACCTAGGAACACAAGAGTGTGGTAGGAACCTAGGAACACAAGAGTGTGGTAGGAACCTAGGAACACAAGATTCTTAGTATTGTACTCTAACATTCTGCCTTAGCCACACACACTGTGCACATTTAAGAAAAGACAATGAAAGGGTTAGCTGCGCTACAAATACACCACATGAAATAGCAAAGACAAATGAAATATGTGTGCATACTGCATACTCATGCTGTTGTCTGTGTGGTGGCTCCTGCAGTGCCTATGAGCAGAAGAGAGCCGTGGCAGCAGCAGCAGCAGCAGCAGGCGGGTCCAAGAGCTCCTGCCCCGGAGCCCAAGCGGGGACCATGTCCCCCATGCAGCATTACTCCCCCAAGCCACCACCCATGGGGGCCCGGCCTGAGCAGGGCTACATGAACAACCCTGCGGGCTCCCAGCCTCTGCCCGGCCACAGCCACAGCCACAACCACAGCCACAGCCACAGCCACAGCTACTCTCTGAACCACAGGTAAACCCCCATCTCCACCTGGAACACATAGAGCAACGTGACCTACACATGAAAAACACACAATAATTTTTTTTTTTACATTTAGTCATAAAGCAGACGCTTTTATCCAAAGCGACGTACAAAGGAGTAAACAATCAAGCTACGAGCAATAGAGACCTAGTGTAACGATAAATAGTACTTTACATAAGAAATAAAAAGTGCAGGAATGCACTACTATACTGTATGTGCCTGAATTAGAATTATGAAGCCATACGATATTTTGGGATCAATGCTGCGTTAATCTATACCATTGATTTTTTTAGCATTGACAGTGAACTGATACCTTGACCGAGCATGAATGAAATGAAATCGACACGAGAAGGGAATCAATATGGTTACTTATACTCTCAGTGCTCTAGCTTTTTTCTCCATCTCCACCTGTGGGCTAAGACTGTGGTGTCTTTGCTTCCTTCTCTCTGCTCCAGGTATCAAGGGGGTCATGGCCAAGGGGACATGTGTCCTCAGTTCCCCCCTCAGAGCCAGCCTCTCCCCTGCATGCATCCTTCAAACAGTGCTGGGCCGGCGGGCAACGCAGGCGGAGGCGGAGGAGGTGGAGGTGGAGGCGGAGGGGGTGGTGTTGGAGGCTACCATCGGCAGCACTCGGACCCCTGCCAGCCGTACCTGCAGCAGAACTTCAAGCAGGAGTACCTGGACCCCCTGTATGAGCGGGCGGCGCACCTGGCCGGACCCCAGCATCCTCCCCAAAGGTTCCCCCCGGCCCACATGATGGTCAAGCAGGAGCCCACCGACTACACTTATGACCCAGGTGAGTGTGTATGTGTATGTGTATGTGTGTATTGGTTTGTATCATCAGTGAGTCTACAGAGAATGAGTGAGTAAATGTATGTGTGTGCGACTCTGCTTGCATCTGTGTGTGTGTGTTTGTGAGAGAGAGAGAAAGTGAAAGACAAAGTTTTTGAATGAAACAATGCACAGTCGAGGGTGTGTTGAGGCACTTGTGTGTATTATAGAAAGGTTTGACTGAAGGAGTGTGACAATGTGTGTGTTTGTGTGTCGGTGTGGATGTGTTGTTTGCACAGGCAGGGTCAGAGCAGTGCAGGCGGGTGGAAGTAGTGTAGACGGTGCAGGGGACTGTGGCGCCCTGGCAGCACACTGCAGTCACTGACTCATACAGTCTTTCGCTGGCTGCAGATTCCTTGAAATGGCTGTTCTGCTCCGCTTTCAGTTTCCCCGACTATGGCCTTTGGAGCAGAGGACAAAATGGCTCTTGGTCCAACCCTCCCTTCCTCTTCTTTCCTTCAAAAACCTGTGGTTTTCCTGTATTGTCTCATGCACTCCTCTCCTCTTTTCTCCTCTGCACAACTTTCTTCTTAGCTTCTCTACCATTTTTCTTCTTCTTGTTCATTCTCTACTTCCCCTCTTTTTTCAAACCATTTTCTCCTCTTTCTCCTCTTTTTCTTGACTTCCCCTCTGCTGCTCCCCCTTGTTTTCTTCTCTCATCAGCTCTTCTCTCCCTCTCCCTCTCCTCCACCTCCTCCTGCTCTTTCTCGCGTTCTGTGAAAGGGAGGCAGAGGAATTTCATTGAGAAAATGGAGGGCATTGGAAAGACTAGAATCCCCAGCGGAGCGCTCGGAGGTGTAGGGTTTCAGCAGCGGCTTCCTTTTCTGCAGGCAGATGAACTCATAATGGAAAAATGAGCGTAGCCGCGGTAACGCGAGCCGTGTGCTGGCTTGGTGGTGATGGGGTGAGGTGGGGGCAGGAGGGAGGAGGGCAGGGTGGGGTAGCCGGGGGCCTTGGCCCATAGAAACACACAGCTTTGCTGAGAGCAGCAGAGTCCAAGTCTCTCTCTCTCTCTCTCATTCTTGCTGTCTCCCTTTCTATCCCAGCCATGTGATTGAGAGAGTAAGTGTGCGTGTGTGTCAAATACAGTGACCGAAAAAAAAACCTTGTGAGGACCATTCATTAATACAGTCTGAAAGATCAAAACAAGGGATGTCTTGGCTGTGCTGAAGTTTGCATAGCTGACGTGCACTAGATGGAGGGATGGAGGGATGGAGGGAGGGAGGGGAGGTCAAACACAAACGTGGCTACAAAGGCGGCCCGGTGGCCATGAAGCAGCGTCCCGTTTCTCCCTCTCTTTCAAACGCACTGGATTTGATAGGGCTGTCAGACTCAGCTTTGTGCTGGCCAGGAATCTGGCGGCGTCAGAGGCGAGCGAGCTCAACAAAAGGATGTTTGTCTGTGGATAAACTGTGCTATCAGAGGTGGAGCCCGGCCTGCTGTGGCCGCCTTATCAGTAAACTGTGAGGGGGTGTGCTTCACCCCCCTCCCTCTCTCTCTCCCGATCTCTCTCTCTCTCTCTCCGAGTCATTCTGTCTTTTCCCTGTTTCTGTTTTGATCCCACTCTTGCTTTCTGTGAACCAGTCTGTCTCTTTCACTTTTTTGTCTCTCTCTCTCACTTATTTTGAATCTGTATATCTGTTTCCCTCAATTTTCGTCTTCCCTCTCTTTTTTAATCCGTCTATCTGACGGTTAGACTGTCTCTCCCTGTTTTTGTCTTTCTCTGAATCTGTCCATTTGCCTGTCTACCTCACTTTCTGTCTCTCTCTCGCTCTGATTCTGTTCATCCATCCTTTCTCTCTCTTTCTCTTCTTCTTTCATACTTTTTCCATGAATCTGTCTATCTGTCTGTCTCTCTCTCCCTCTCTCTCTAACCCAGCCAACAGACCAGCTTCTCAGGCTGCCTGCGCTCCCTCAGGCCCTGTGGCAGGCACTCCTATTAGCACAGGAATGGTGAATGAGCTGGAACACATTCAACACCAGAGTCTGACACTGATGAGGGTGTTGTCCTCAGTGTTGTTGCAGACTGCGCGAGAGCCTCATGCAGGCTCGCTGACATTTAGACAGTAATTATAGTCTTACGCTCTTTGACAGACGCGGTGGCACAGCAGAAATGGCAAAGGCATTTAGGTCTATTAGGATTATCTCTCACATACACTCAAGTGCATGTATTGATCAACCCTGTCTACCCTATTTAAAAAAGCAAACAAACAAAAAAATGATCATGTTACTGCAGGAGGAAGTAGAAAACATCAATTCAAAAACTTATCAAAACATACAGTGGCAAATTGTCAGAGCATGAGTCACCTTGCAAAGAAGCAAGGGCACTCCACCTCGGAAACCTCCCCCACGATACACACTTAGAACGACAGCACAGACACACACAGACAAAAGGAATGAAGCGGAATTAATGAGGAAAAAATTGTTTTGTTTGGGATATATATATATCGTTAAGAGCTGTAATGTACTAATAATGAATAAAAACTGGAATGTAAGCGCACACTCTCATCTCAAGTCTCCACTCCCTGCCCTGAGAGATGCAGACGGTCTTGAGAGAGTGAGAGAGTGAGACCGTCAGAGATGCACACGGTTGTGAGAGAGTGAGACCGTCAGAGAGACAGACGGCAGTGAGAGAGTGAGTCCGTCGGAAACGTAGACGGGAGTGAGAGAGTGAGACCGTCAGAGACACAGACAGAAATGAGAGGGTGAGACCTTCAAAGACACAGACGGCAGTGAGAGAGTGAGTCCGTCGGAAACGCAGACGGGAGTGAGAGAGTGAGACCGTCAGAGACACAGACAGGAGTGAGAGAGTGAGACCTTCAAAGACACAGACGGCAGTGAGAGAGTGAGTCCGTCGGAAACGCAGACAGGAGTGAGAGAGTGAGACCGTCAGAGACACAGACAGGAGTGAGAGAGTGAGAGAGTGAGACCTCCATTACTGGCCGTAGCCAGTGTGACAGGTCGGCTGCAGGTGGGTGCAGTGCGGTGCAGACGCTGCAGGGAGCCCGCTGCCCCAGCTGGCTGCAGCACCGCGATTCCACCGTGCCTCTCTGGTCGCCTGGCGCCTATAAATACCCCCGCCGACAGGTGATATTATGACAAATGCCAGTGTCGTCCTTGCTGCACTCCGGAGTAGAGGTCAATACCATCAGTATAACACAGGGGGTTCTGAGACAGAGGCTCAGGAGCAGAGGTGGAGGACTGAACAGTCCAGCACATAGTCGTACAATGTGGTTGACTCAGCACTGCTACACTCCCCTTGATGCTAACTTATCCCCTCAGCTTTGAGATTTGACTCACTCCCCTCCTTTTTGTCTCTCTTAGATGTGCCTGGATGTCCTTCTATGTACCAACACAGCGAGGGCTACCAAAACCAACAGCATAACAATGAAGGTAAGAGTTTCCATCAATATCCTGAAGAATAATGTGATGCACAATACAGTATACCACTTACATCTTAATGCATAGTTGGCAGATGTCTATAACAGTGACACTGACTTTGACTTTAAAAGGCTAATCTCTACAAAGGGTATGCAGAGAAGGAATTGGTATCCTTTTATGCAAACAAGGTATATCCAAATTCTGCTTGATTATGCTGTGTCTCCTTCCTCTCACATCACATCACCTCTTGGCCTCGTAGGGAATCCCCTATGGAACCGGTCCATGTGAGGGTGGAGTGATGAGTGCTTGAATGACTAATGCCAAACTGGCCTGGGCGAGCTGTAGAGTGTTGTGGTGAAATGGTTAGGCAGAGACTCGTGGATTCGCCCGTTCATAACTCGAATGCGCCCGAGGATTGGCCGGCGCTTTCTGTGGTCATTGGCTTACCAGGCCAGAGGGTCTGTGTTTCCATTGGCAGAGTTGCTCAATCCCCCCCCCCCCACACACACACACATCCCCTTTGCCTCAGGAATTCCAGGATAAATATTACTACTGGAAAAGCAAAGTATTTTTCCTGGAGGAGTGAAAAAAGAATCCATCTCCTCGCTACACTTTGTTTGTGTCGCACCATTTTGAGTAATCCCAGCAGTCTTCTCTACGCCCTGCTCTAATGAGTTATTAATAACAGAATGGCCGTCACATCCTCTGCAGCTGGTCAAATGTCCCGAGCGCCACAGATCATCCAAAATAAGTCTTTGTCCTTTTTTTCCCCCTCTTGTTGTCGTTGTAGAGTTCAGCCTCTATGAATCACAAGGACTTGAGGAGAAATGCTATGTACTGTATCTCCTGAAGAGTTTCTTGGAGTTATGCAAGGCTTTCTTTTTTTGTCTTTTCTTTTTTTCGTTTAAGCAAAAACACATTTGTTGCCCCAGTCATGATTTTCAGTGTAATTCAACCTCATCGCCTTGACGCAGGCAATCTGGCTTGAATGAACAAGCAAACATTCATAAGAGCTTTGCTCTGTGCCTTTTCTACCTAACACATTTTTTACCTTTCTTTTTTGTTTTGTTCCCAGGTTATCTCTTTGAAAATGACTCCCGAGTCGTTCCTGAGAAGTTTGAAGGTGAGTGTCTCACTGAATATCCTGAGGTATTATATTAACTTCACAAAAGAAGTACACACATCAAGAATGGGGTTACTAGGAGCATCAAACGATGGCTAAATGGCAACAACACACATGCACACAAACGTTTGTGTTTATTCACGTGGTACACAGACCAGGATCAAGTCTCGGGCAGACAATAATCCACACCTGTACACACAGCTATCAGTGACCACATCCTTGGTGCAAGACGCAACTGATACTCCTACAAACAATAACCTTAAAGGCCTTTTTTGCATTACCGACTTGGGCCGCGATGGTGCGTGGTGTCTGTTTCCCCATGTGTGAGGGATACCAAGGCTCTCATGACATCTTGAAAATGAGCTGAGCTGTCTGTTTCCCATGGCGCTGATTGATAAGCTGGGCTGGGATGGGAGTCTCAAGGACAGTCGGACCAGCTGAACTGGTGTGAGCGTATTCTCTAGCCAGGTGTCAGTTACCCTACCAGGGTTCCCACGCTTGGGAGCCAGTTAATGTAGTGAACCTGCTAATGCTGATATCATGCTCACCATTGAGGAATGCAACGTAACTTCCCATAGTAAATCGAGAACCAGGAGTTTGCTTACTCTTAATTTTATAAATGATTCTTTGAACTTGGTATCTACTTGTTGTAGAGCATATTGGTGGACATTGCTACTTGCCACTGTAGTTGAAGTTAGCTCTGTCATTTGTTTTACATCTGAATTGCCCACAGCATGATGTTCTGCCTTCTCCGAGTGCAAGTTAGCTTGGAGTTGAGTTTCTAGTCTTCCTTCTTTAAAGACTGCCCTCGAGGTGAAGGATTACAGTCCTTAAACCACCCACAGACAAACAGGCCTACAGGTTGTCCACTGCACTTGAGTCAGACTGCTACGCTGTAATTAAGGTCTATCCGATCTCTCCGTGAAAGACGATCTGGTGTGGTCATTTGCACCAGCAACACAAGACCGTAGAGGTTGTAACCTTGTTTCAACAGGTCTGGTATGAGAATTAAGAGTAACGGATCCTGCTCACTTAACTAGAGGCTTGCGACCACACAATCTGTTTACAGAGGGATTATACTTTAGGGTGCCTTTGTTGTGAAGGCATACATAGCTTTCTTTGATTAGCAACAGCATTCCTCTGTCCATCCCTTTGTCAGAGCTTGACCCTTGTGAATTCCATGTTTTCCCAGCAGGTGAGGTCAAGCAGGAGGGGGCTAGCGTGTTCCGCGAAGGCGCCCCGTACCAGCGTCGTGGATCTCTGCAGCTCTGGCAGTTCCTGGTGGCCCTGCTGGACGACCCGGGCAACGCCCACTTCATCGCCTGGACTGGCCGTGGCATGGAGTTCAAACTCATTGAGCCCGAGGAGGTAAGACACCATCCAAATCTGTCCTGAAACTTTGCAGGGAAGATAATTACTTCATAATAGTTATGGGGGCCCTAGACTTTTTCTCAAGGAAGTAGATATAGCTGATGAAGTGGTCATGAGGGGATATAGGGCTGATCTAAGACCATGGCAACTTTTCCAATCCTAATACACAAAGTCCAGTCAGCATTATTTTATTATGGTGCCCTGAGACAATTTCTCAAGGAAGTCACTGATGCATCAGCTGAGCCACAGGTGACATGTTTGGAGTCGCCTCCAGCCCATGCTGTCTTGCAGTGTCTGGAACAAGGGATCCGTAAAAGAGATTCGCCTTCCTCATCAAACCCATCTGTCCCACCACACATCCCCAACTCCCCCAGGTCATGCCAGTGCCAGCTCTCCATTAGCATCCATGCATTATTTACCCCCTGTCCTCTGGCACACTTAGCGGCCCGAGCCAAACACAAAATGGAGGCCGGGCTCCATTACAAAATATTACCACCCTCTGCACTCTGCGGCGCATCTGAGCTAGGCTGCTGTGGTCGAGGGCGAGTGCGCGTTACCCTCCCATTGTCTGTGGTCAGTAGACAGCTAAAGAGCATTACTCAGCAGGCAGCAACACTCACCGAGCCTCCATCAGGCCAGCACTGTACACATTAATCATTCATTACAGCTGGACTTTTACAGCGGCTGAGAGCTCTCTCTCTTTATTTGAGAGATCAAACACAAACATCCTTGTATGGGAAGTCCCGTACCCCCCCACCTCTCAATCACAATTCTGTTTGGAGAACTTTAGATTCAATCGTAGATTTTAAACCCACTTAATAATACACACACACATCAAAAGGAGTAGAGCTGGAGCAAGAGCGCACCAATGGTGAGGTTGTGTGTACCTCACTTTTCAGATGGTCGCCTATCCTGCTAAGTTTAGTTGGAGCGCTTGTGCGTTTCAGAGGGGGGTATGAAAAACACACGTTATATCTCGCCGCAGGAGATCAGCTCTCGTGCATGTAATTGCGGGGTAACATAAAGAGGAGCTGAATCAACACGTTGGGGGCTCGCCCTATTTTCCGCACTCCTGCGCTCTCGACAGCAAAACCTTAACCTTAAGACACACACTGAGCCAACAGCACCCTCTAGTGTTAATTGTCAAAGTGGAGTGATTCTCATTAGATTAATATGTTTTCAAAATATTAAGAAATAATGAGCGTTGGTAAATAACTGATAGCTAGTCTTACCGGTGAACCTGAATCGTGTGCATTACAACACGGTTCTTTCAGCCCAATCACACCTTCTTTCTCTTCCCATTCCTCTCGCAGGTGGCCAGACTTTGGGGGATGCAGAAAAACCGTCCAGCCATGAACTACGACAAATTGAGTCGCTCACTGCGCTATTACTATGAGAAGGGAATAATGCAAAAGGTAAGTAGAGGAAAATGTCTACCTGGCTACAAAGAGACTGATCAAGGGACATTTAAAGGCACCCAGTGGAACTTTCGAGGCTTAAAAATAAACATTCAATTTCTAGTCTTTTTTACACCTAGTAAGTTAAGTTTCAATAACTCCATACCATTACATACCGACATTCAAGGAGCAAAGATGAGACGTAGTTGTGTGGTGAGAACTGATAGAAAATCGTAAACATCAACAATCGCCGCCATTTCCCCCCCAAATCTTTATTTATTGGTGCCGCCAATAAATAAAGCAGGATTCCAGTCAATGGAAAAATGGCCTCTCCCCACCGACGATTGTTGTTGTGTACGATTTTCTATCAGTTCTCACCAAACAACGACGTCTCATCTTTGCTCCTTGAATGTCGATATGTAATGGTATGGAGTTATTGAAACGTACTACGTGTAAAAAAGACTAGAAATTGAATGTTTATTTTTCGAGTCTCAAGCCTATAAAGTTGCACTGGGTGCCTTTAACACAGTACAGTGACGACTAGGCGTATCATATAGTCTAATGTTATTCTAATTTACAACATCAAAAATGCGTGTGTCAGCATTTACTGCGTCCACATATTGAAAAACAAACTTTGTAGTCTCTAATCTCACTGTCTTCGTCACTGGCAGGTGGCGGGAGAGCGCTACGTTTACAAGTTCGTGTGCGAGCCGGAGGCGCTCATCTCCTTGGCGTTCCCCGACAATCAGCGGCCCAGCCTGAAGGCTGAGTTCGAACGCTACGTCAACGAGGAGGACACGGTGCCACTCTCCCACCTGGACGAGGGGGTGAACTACCCTCCGGAACAAGCCGCCACCGCCATGGGGGCCCAGCCCTATTCCAAAGGCTACATGTACTAATGCCACCGACTTGCCCCCCTTACTTCCCCGACCCATCCCACCTCTCCACACCTTTACCGCCCTCCCTCCCCATCCCTGCACCTATTGCACATGCCCACCCCATCCTCTTGTATATAAGGCTATGGTGTTTTTTTTTGTTTTGTTTTGTTTTAAATTAATCTCATTAGGGATTCTGCATTCCTCTCACTTCTGAGGCTTATCCAATCCAGACACAAGTCTGTGCTTACAGAGATTGCTTAATAAAGACCCAATATTACTACTAACCAGGTGGCTGTGGATTATTTGCATGGATGTGAGGGGAAGTACTTCTCAAATAATGAGTAGTTTGTGGTGATCAAAAGCGGGGATTTTCCATTACCAACCCTATAAAACACGATGGAAGGGACTCCGTACTCTTGATGGAAGGTTGTTTGTGCTGTTTGTGAAAACTTGAACTCAGTGTACCTCTAAGACACATCAACAAAACTGTTCAAACCGTGACTGGACAGACAGAACACATCCCAAATCCAACTGGCTGGGCAAGGTGCCAACACCAAGGACCAAATACACAAAACATTTAAACTCTCATAAAATATATCCCCTTCCAATATATAGTGCACTTACTACATCTGAAACTCAGAATAGCAGATATCTCAAATAAGATTAAGATGTTAATCTAAAACATAATATAAAATAACTCTCAAATGTATAGAACATTAATATGTCCATGTCTGGCAGACAAACAAATCCAACTAAATATTTGAAAAAGAGCCCAGATAATACCTTCTTACTAGATAATGAATGATTTGACCAACTGCACTATTAGCTCTGTATTCTCTGGAGCAAACTCAATTTCTTTTAAAATTTACACCACAAGCTCCCATGCAAAGGACAGCTAATTCCAGCCCCAGGGGTTAGATTTCATCAGCACTGATAACTGTATACACTAGTTGTACTACACAGAAATACAAGGTTTATGACCCAGCAAATAAATCTTAATTTCCCATGAAATATTCTGTCGAGGTGAGCATAAACATTTTTATGGGCTCGATGGATTCAGTTAGGCTTGAGGAAACAATCCCATATCTCCCTCTCCGCTGTGGCCACTGACATAACCTAAAAAGCTACCGATAAAACCACTGATAAAACCATTTAATCAAAATCCATTAAGCTTGGTGCCAGACAAACTAATGGATATGGACTATATAGGTCTAGTGTTTGACAATACTACAATACTTTAATGACACTTGAGAACGGAACTTTTGTTTTAGGGGTTAGCCAATGTATTGCAAAAAGTACACACAATAGTAAACTATTTCCTGTTGTCTGTTCTGTCGACACAGTATAAACGTTTTTAATGACCTATAAATATATTACTCCTCTCTCTCTTTCTCGCTCTCCCTTCCTCAGACACACAGGCACATTCAGTTGCACATGCACAACATCTGTTCGAGATATCCAGTCCCATTACGAGACATCCACATTGGAAATAATTGAATTGAGTACCTCCTTCCGTTACCCATTCTTGTCACCAAATATGGGCCTGGATTCTGCCTAAAGCTAATTACAGTCCCACAGTACAGAAATCTCTATAATATGTTGAGTAATCTGAATTGATATCTGCTTAACACGATTTATAAACAAACCAGCATTATAGCATTAAGAAAAAAATAATCGATTTTTAATTTCACATGTATGACTACTGTAAGGCAAGTGGATATTGCCAACTGGGATGTAAAGCGAGGTTGGAGATGTGTCCTGTGTCAAAGAAGAGTGTCAGGAATCAGGAGCGAAGCAAGAGGAATGCCTCCGCTTTGACGAGACAACAAGAGCTGTAGTGGCTGGAGTAGTGTCATGAGAAAGAGACTATCTTCTGCGGAAAGCTCTGGAAATTCTCCAGGCGTTGGGCTCTTCGTAGCGATTGTAGAGCGGCTCCAGACGCTGCATTTTCTTCTGCTTGCTGAGGCGTGTGGGGTCCGACACTTTGAAGAAAGCTGGGGCAAACTCCACCAGCCAGCGCGGGTCAATTGTGGTCACCTCTCGCATGTATTCTTTTGTGGTCAATATCAGCTCGTGGTACACTAACCTAATGACGAGAAACAGGGAAATACTCAGTCAGTGACACAGGAAGACAACGCTTCTTTCTGTATTATGTTGCAACATTCTGGTCTGACAGTTTAAAACGTCGATAGACAAGGCCACCAGTGCCAACAGTAAGGCAGGCGAGATCAAGGACGTTCTCCTGGAGGGACATTTCTAACTAAATCAAAGGCTTAAAGAAATGAGACAGCAGAAGGTATCAACAGGACCTTTTGAAGAACACTGCCTGAAAAAGGTTATGTGTAGGTCATGTCTAGACAAGCCGAAAGTTATTACCAACAGAGCCTCTGATCTCTCAGACTTTTACAACAAAATTACACAAACAACAACACAACACTTTCAGGTGTGTTCCTGTCTCCTCTTTGATGGTGTACTCACCACTCTGGCTGTCGGTTGAAGAGGGAGCTGGCCGGGTGGAGGTAGACCACGTTCTGGTCGATGAGGGTTCTGTAGCCCTCCTGCGGGTCCTTCTTGGCAGCGTTACGGAAGAAACCACTGCATATGGCTTTTTGCACACGCACCGTGGCCTTTCCACAGGTCACCATATCCAACTTATGTCTATGAGGGAGAAACAAACGCTACGTATAAGCATGCTTCCGATATGCTTCAGTATGATCAATCAATGTGATCAAGCACGGAACAAGCTATTTGTTTAAATTAATTGTTTAATTTGTTCTAAAATGTGCAGTGGTTGGTGCCATGGAGATATGACTGCATGATGATTCCATTCTCAAAATGCTTTTCATAGCAACGGTGAGGAAGATATCCCAGAGTTCCTTACCGGTCCATGATGCCCAGCATCTGTTTGCGGATATCCTGAGCTCGGCGCAGGGATCGTGCCTGGATGAAGTTCTCGAAACACCAGGGATTGGAGAATTTGTTGTTCTTCCAGGAGTTGTAGACAGACAGTAAGGTCAGATGGTCTCCCTCAGGCTGATGGAACTTGGCCTTCTTCTGGTCAGCAAGAGCTTGCTTGTCCTAGGGCGAGACAATACCATACAATGAAAGTAATCGAAGACATTAACCTCACACTGTTATATGCCTAAAGACTCTAGTGTAGGTGGCCGACGGTTGTCTAGCCCAATTACTGAATATTTCACGTAATTTCCACAAAACCAAAACTAACCTTTGGCCTGTAGAAGACGTTTTGCACAGACAGCATGGACACAATGGTCAACATCTCCTCACTGCAGCCCAGGTGCACCGACATGATCAACATCTTACACAGCATGGGGGTGAGGGGGAATTCTGCCATCTGAGAAGATATGGCAAGAAAGCGAAGAGAGCAAAAAGAGAAAGGGGCAAAATGCATAATGTATCTGCCCATAATACCCCCAATCAGTCCTACCCAAGTTATTGTCTGAGGTGAGGTTTCCTTTCAATTTATGCTTAAGTTCAAGCTAAATTTATTAGGAAATTCCTACATTTGAACTGGTTTATCTTCTCAATGTGACTAACGTATACAATAATACATCTGCACGCACAAGCAAACATTATCCTAATCTCACCCTGCGACCAAGGCGTGTGAGCAGTCCCTCGTCATCCAGGGCTCCCAGAGTATAGAGTTGCTCCATGGCCGTCACCAGCGTCTCCATGGGAGGGGAGTCCATGAAGTCAAACGACAGAAGGTCATTGATGCCCATAGCCTGAGCAAAGGGAAACGGATGTGTATTACTGATATGTATCATGAATCACAGTGGATACGAACAACAGTATTTGTCTAAGACTAGTAATCTATTGGCAGCCTCTTAGTTGACTAACAATTGCTGTGTTTTGGCTGACAAAACACGCAGACTTAAACAAATAGATTTGAAGCCAGTCATTTTAATTATTATCTGTTATTGCCCTGGATATATTTGCACCTGAAAGCTCCCAAACAGGTGCTTAACCTTACAAACGAGGGTCAGGGTCATCACACAAGGATCAGAGTAATCAAGTGATCAAGTTCAATTCTGGTTTTGTTGGCAGCTAGAAAATGACTGGTCAGACATCTCCATCATGCTTGGACATTACACTTGTTAATGGGGATTTATATACATGTGCCCAAGGAGTACCAAAGATGAAGTCTGTGAAGTTAGACACAACATCAGGGTTTCTTAACCTGAACAGAGAACACAAGAGCTAGCTAGATGAGTACCTTAAGTGAGAGCATAGTGCTGGCCAAGTCGGTTCTCTGGATCTCGGGCACGTTGGTGGTGAGCATCTCGTCTCTGTAAGCTCTCTCTGTGTACAGCCTGTAACATTTCCCTGGGCCAGTTCTGCCGGCTCTGCCTGCACGCTGCTTAGCCTGGGCCTGTGGTTCAAAGGTCATCGGCAAGGGGTTTAACATTTGAAGAGGTGAACCAATGTGACACGTCTGAGTTTGAAACCATTTGAGTACAGGCTTATTGACAGGCTTGTGTACCTGTGAGATGGGTGTCACCACCAGCTGGTCGATGCCAGTTTTGGAGTTGTAGACGTTCTGCTTCACAAAGCCAGGGTCCACCACGTAGTAGATCCCATCGATGGTCAGGGAGGTTTCTGCAATGTTGGTGGCAATGACCACCTAAAAAAATGAAGAAACCCCAAAAAATAAAATCTACAGTAAAACTATACGGGAGACAAAAGAGGCACCTTCAGACAGAGAGATAATGAGGAAAGGAAGATGAAACAGAAAGAAAGAAACAAAGAAACAAACTTGACACCTTTCTGCTTCCAGGGGGTGCTGGATCGAAGATCCTGGTCTGCATCTCGCTGGGCAGAGCAGAGTACACAGGGAGGATAATGAGCTCAGGAACATCTGGCCCGAGGGACTTCATGCGCTCGTACAGAATCTCACAGGCTGTGTCGATCTCCTCTTGACCCGTCAGGAACACCAGAACGTCACCTGCAAGAGAGAGAGAGAGACGGATGGAGAGAGAGAGGGATGGAGAGAGAGAGAGAGAGAGAGAGAGAGAGAGAGAGAGAGAGAGGGGAGGTTTATTTAGTGTCTTGAATGATGATAAAAATGGAACAAAACACACCACTGAGAAAAGTCTTTCTATACACAGAGAAAAGACTTATGTCACCAGAACTACAATGCCAGGCCTCCATAGGAGATTAATACATTGCTATTTAGAACTTAGTACTTGGTACTAAATGTTTTGTTCTAGGTAATAATGTGTATTTACATGAGATGTAAATAGCATTACTTAAATACTTAATTTAAAGTGATACCAAACTAAATACTACAAAGGTGTCTAGGAGGGGATGCTTTACCTGGGGGCTCGGTCAGGTGGATCTGCATGACCGTGATCAGACTGGCATCCAGGTAGTCTGTCTCCGGCTCTTTACAGTAGAGCACCTCCACGGGATATGCTCGACCGGGAATGGTGAAGATGGGCGCCTCGTAGAAATACTGGGAGAACTTGACGGCGTCCAGCGTGGCGGACGTGACGATCAGCTTCAAATCTTTGCGAGTTTTTATAGTCTGAAAACAAAGGAGTAGCAGATTTAGACTGCATTGCGACTCGAATACAGGAGAGATCCACAGTAGCCTGTCTGAATTGCACTTTTTATAGTCAAGCACTGGATAGGAAAAACTTTGAAGAATTGACATCTTGTTGTCTGACTTGCAAACCTTTTTGAGCAGGCCGAAGAGAATGTCGATGTAGATGTTCCTTTCGTGGGCCTCGTCCAGCATCATGACGCAGTACTGCGTGAGATTAGGATCGATGAGAAACTCTCTGAGCAGCATGCCGTCCGTCATGTACTTGATGACCGTCTCCGTGCTGGTGCAGTCTTCGAAACGCATGGTGTAGCCCACCTGCACAGATTGGCATAGGCACATGCAGCGTTAATTTAGCATCAAATCTTTCTTCTAACACTATCGTCACGTAGTAAATCTCTATGTTAATATTTAAATATCATTTTTCTTTAGATATTCTGAAAGGAAAGTTTAAATTGCTGACATTCCTGAGATTCCCCTTTATAAAATACATGCAATTGCAAAATAAATCACAATAATAATAATATAATACACAATATAATAATTGAATATAGACTGGTGCAGTCTTTAAAACGGATGGTGAAGCCGACCTCTTGTCCCAGACAGCAACCGTACTCCTCAGACACCCTCTTGGCCACAGACATGGCAGCCACTCTTCTGGGTTGGGTGCAGCCGATCTTCCCCCTGGTGGTGTAGCCCGCCTCAGCCAGGTATTGTGTCATCTGAGTGGTCTTCCCAGAGCCCGTTTCACCAATCACAATCAGGATCTGGTTATCATTGATAGCCTGGAAAACAGAACAAAACAGGACAAATTATAGATCTTCCTCTGTATTTTCAGAGACAAAAACAATTATCCAAGTAGGCGGAAATGCTGAATGTGCACATTTTTTCTCTGCGTTTCTGATTATGTTGTCTGACAAAATGGTCTGACAAGGTGGCCAACATTTTCCAATGGTTCAGACATTCTGTGAGCTATGCACAATGAGAATTCACTCATAACTGGTCATAATAAATGAAACTTGACACTCCGCCACACCTTCCTAAAAACAGTGTGTCAGTCAATGCTGTTTGGTAAAATGAAACCTGGCTGATCACAACATGGGCAACACATCAATGAAGATGCCCGAGCAGTCGTGGTGTGCACCTGAAGCAGCTGCTCCTTCAGCTTGTAGATGGGCAAGCTCTCTCTCTGCTCCAGGATGGTCAGCGCGGTCTTCTTCCCGTACGACATGGTGTTGCCGCCAAAGGCGTAGCGCTTCCACTCTGGCACGTCGATGTCAGGCATGATGCCAATGCCCCGCATGTTCTGGGCGATCTGCCTGCCCTCGACTTGGAGAGAAAAGAGGAAGTGTGTTTGTTTCGAGATTGGCAATTATGATAAACACCCCCCCCCCCCCAGCCTCACCCCTACCCACCCTATCCCCTACTTGCCCCACCGGATGCTGACTCACATGCAGGGACAGTGGCCCTATCACCTCAGGGCAAATTTGTGTGTGTATGTACGTATGTGTGTGTGGGTGGTGTGTACCAGGGCACCAGGGCTGAAGGAAATGAGATGGTCATCAGAGGCCCTGAGGGTTCACAGTTGCGAAGGAAGCCAGTAAAGAAAAATCTCTCCTTTTCTCAAGACAAGCGGAGAGGATGTCTGGCACTCGCTCTCAAGTGTGGGGTGATTGAGGAGCCATGATGGGAGGGGAGTGGCGTGTCTTCTGGATGCTTCAGCGTGCCTGGGCCTGACTCAGCACTAGCCCCCTTAAATGAAGATTGACGGCCATCTCTCTAAACACTGGACATTATTCTTTGCAGGGCTGACAACGACGCTTTGCTAAATGTCATCCTTTCGCCTATATGGCGCTGTTCAATTTTAACATCTGGGGGTTGGAGCCTGGCAGCCGGTATCCCATTTACACTATTGATTGTTATTCATCTATCAAGTGCTCCTTAACTCGAGAGGCTGTTGCATCTGTGGTAATAATACAATTAACAGTATCGTTATGTCCCTTCATTTAGGACTCCAAATGGCTGGCGTGTGCTGACGAGGCGGTGTGGGTCATATTGATCCGGCATCCAGTCAGGAGGACGAGACACTTACTATCAGGCAGGGGGTCGATCCAGTTCTTGTTGAGGCCCGTAGGGATGCAGTCCATCTCTTGCTCACGTGCGGCCTGCTTCATCTCCCTCCGCTCCTTGGACAGAGCGCTCTGCATCATGGCGGCCTGGGACAGAGAGCCGTCCGGGTTCTGGAGCAGACAGGAAGGCAGAGAAAAGACGAGTCATTAGTTATCACAGAGAGCCACATCTGGATTAATACTGGAACAGTTTTCATTTTAAGATCACCCACAATGTCTGAGAAGGCAATATGGATTAGAGTACACTGCAGGATAATTGAACGAGGAAAGGGGGGTAGGGGATAAGGCAAGGAGAGACACTGTGGCAGCAGACCTTGACGATTTTGACAGGACTCAGGTTCATGGTTTGCCCGGTGCGTCCCCTGAGGAAGGGGGGCTCTTCTTCAACCAGCTCCACATCCAAATTCTCATCTGAGGGAGGACACAGCAATTATAATGAAATGCCTCGCCCCATAGTGCTAATCATAAATGACATGAATGAGCATTGAATAAATATGTTTTTAACAAAAGATACCTTCTTCATCATCTATCCTTGGTAGGATGCCAGTTTCTTCATCAAACTCAGGGTAATCCTCTTTCGATAAAACATTAGCGGCAATCATCTATTTAAAAAAACAAAAACAAACAGACAAACAAAATCAGTATTTAACAGTCCATTGCCAGAAAGGAAAATCAAGAAATATACTATACAAAATTTCAGAGGCAAGTTTTTTTTATTTTCTTATGTAGACCACATCTCCAAACTCTCAGGCACACAACACCTCAACACTCAGCACACTAATGCTGCCACCTAGTGGAGGAGGATCCAATAGCAGCTAATAGAGTACCTGTTTGATCTCCCACTTCTCCAGGTCAGTTATCTTGGTTAGCCTCTTCTTTTCCACAGTGTCGTCCTCCAAATCGGGAACCTGGTTCAGGTTCAGGTCCACGGGTCGGTCTGGGTTCCTCATGGACTCCTCTGTGCCCTCTCCTAAAAGATTCTTCCTCCGGTTTGGGTTCAAGTCCTCACCTGTTTCTTGGTCCACGTCCTATAGACAAAGGAAGTATTGTAATTCATGCAATAAGGTTGATTAATTTAAGCAACACAATTGGACCAAAAAAGTGTTTTCCCATTGACTTACCTTCATACTGAGGCTGGTTTTGGTTCCAGTGAAGGACAACACCTTGATTTTGACCTTTTGACCTTTGCTGACCACATCTGCCACATTGGCCACCCTCCCTTCTTTTCGTAGCTCTGAGACGTGCACCAAGCCTTCCCAACGTTTTCTGCCGAGATATTATGAAATAGGAGCTTTCACATGGTATACCCACAGACACACACAAACACAAAGTACACTCTCATTTCTCAACATGAGAAACATCAACATGGTGAAAAAAAACGTGGTATAAACATCAAGGAGCAGAAGCTTCTAGTTATTAAACTTACCTCAGTCCCTCCAGCTGCACAAAGCATCCAAACTGCATGATGCTGCTGATTTTGCCGTTGTAGATGTCTCCAACCACCGGCTCCTCTGGGGGGGGTCGGTCCACATGGACAGGCCGGTCGTCGTGCCTGTCCTTCCAGGCGTCGCTGTCCATGTCCCAGCGGGACTTCCGCACCCTCTTGCGGTCTCTTTTTGGGGAGCGAGACCTGGAACGGGATCTGGACCGTTGGCGACCTCTCTGGTCCCGCTCTTTGCTTCGACTGCGACTCCTCTTTCGGGCACCACTTTCATTTTCTGACCTTGAATGTTGACAAGGACATTTTTTCAAAAGTTTGGATTCAACATGAAAGAGTAACACAACAATTTCTCATATTTCTCATTATATATTTTTAATACATGATTAGTTGGAAAACAGGTTAGACGGATCCTTACTTGTCTGTGTCCTTTGTTTCTTGAACACTGGGCATGAACATCTCCAGCTCTTTCATGATATCAGCTGCCACCTTTGCATCATCTGGAACCGGCTTAGTCTACACAGATAAACATTACATCCTGAACTACTGGCTTCCATTTTCAAGTCAGAGTATATTTTATTGTTAAAGCTGTATTTTCAATACCTAATCAATGTAGTGGGAATACTTTAATTAATATACAGTGTAAGAGCAATGACTGCGGGAAAGAAAATTAATGTTGGGTCTCACCCATGCGTCTGGATTGTCTGGAATACAGAGACCAGGGAACATCTCCCTACGTTTGTCTTCTTCACTTTTTGGTTTTCCCGAGGGCCCTGAAGATAGAAGCAGAATGGATATAAGGATCAACAAAACCAAAAAATGTAACTGGAAGTTGTATTCACTAGTATCCCAAGCATTCCTGAGGTATGGTGTTCGATGATTACCAGTAAGGATTACTGACCTTTACTGGTGGATGGAGTGGCAGATGGATGCATTGTCTGAATGAGGCGCAGCAAATTGGTGACGAGCGAGTCCTGGAAAACATGAATTATTGCAATGTGACATTGTGATATTTAGAACAGCTTTACGGGTCTGGTTCTCATTTTCTTTAAGACTTACCGTGAAGTCGGCTCCATTTTTGAGTAGAGCTGCCTTGAAAGAGTCAAACGTCGGATGCTTTTCGGCCAAATTAATGATGAACTCAGCTGAAAGTAAAAACAACAAAAATCAGCCTGTCAACAATATACTAAAAAAAAAAAAAAAAAAAAAATCGCCCATGGCAAGGAGCTTTGGTTTAGTCTCTTCTGAAATGTCCGTGGTTGGTCAAATGGTTGGTCAAATGACTTGGTATTTGAAGGGGTGCACGCAATATTAGATATGCTGGCCTCTATCTACGAAGTGTACTGGGCATTTTCTCAGTAAGAATAATTGTGTGACCTAATCACAACCCATCTGGCAAATGTATATAAGTTTTGTTATTATAGTGTCTATACAATAACAGTGTGTTAGCACCTGATGTCTTCTACAGACCTTTTCCATATGGTTAAATCCTCCTGCTAGAGTGATATCCTAATTTAAAAGGCTGAATTATTAATGTACCTTAAACCTCTACAAATTACTATAAAAATAAGATATTGAGAACAGTCCAATGACTCTTATTAGTCAGGATTTCACGCTGTCTAACAATATTCAGCCAGCTAGTCATCAGGGTAAGCAGTAACGACAGGGCTAAATTAACTCCAGCGTTTTAGAAGGGACGGTTAAAACAACCTCAATATCAGAGTTCATAACTTACAAGTGATACATGTTAAAGGCACCCAGTGCAACTTTATAGGCTTGAGACTCGAAAAATAAGCATTCAATTTCTAGTCTTTTTTACACGTAGTATAAGTTTCAATAACTCCACACCATTACATATCGACATTCAAGGAGCAAAGATGAGACGTCGTTGTGTGGTGAGAACTGATAGAAAATCGTAAACAACAACAATCGCCGGTGGGGAGAGGCCATTTTTCCATTGACTGGAATCCTGCTTTATTTATTGGTGGCACCAATAAATAAAGGGCTACGCTCTTGCGGCTAGTTTAAGCGCTGTTTTAACGCCCAAAGTGTCAAATAATGATGCAAATGTGCTAATATGGTGTAAATGTCAATATCATAAAGAATATTTCCATTTTGATGCCCTAATGTTGCACTGGGTGCCTATAATATGGCTATTCACCTAGCTTCCTAAGACAGAAGTGTATGTGGATTATGCTTTATTTGGTAAACTCTGCAAGCGGGGTAAGCTAACTTTTAACCTTTGGGCAAAGATCTTATATCTACACATAAAATAACGTTAACAACCAGTCACAAGTGGGAAGCTAGACTGCTAGCTAGCTAACTAGCTAGCAAGCATACAGCAAACACCTGTGTTTACACTACACACTTACGTGTGCCTCAATATCTATGGCATATTCGACTGCCGACAGTCTGATTTGTTATGTGTTGCCAACATTGATTCAATTCAATTTAACTTAACCCATACTGACCTACAAATAACGTTAAACAACATACATTTTGCAGGACATCCAACGTTAGCATATAGCTAACCTGGTAAACAGCTGAACAGATAGCCTTCCAGCTATCCGAAGGCAAACTTGGACAAATTCGAACGAAACTTCAGCAAAACCAACGTAAAGTTTACAAAGAGATACTAATAAAGAGGGTTCTGTTCTGACGCTACTTACTCTAAAAGCAGAGTGTTTATTTTGTTTGTCTTAGAAAAGCAGGATAACATTAGCTAGTCCAGTTTGTTGTGCTAGCAAAGTAATGACTGCATTGCCAACACTGTTACTTCATGGTGCAACTTCAGGGACAACTTCGGCTTACCTAGGTCTTTGTCGTTTATTCCTAAATGGTTATCGAGTTCTGTGCAAACTTTGGACACCAGAGACAGGAACTCGAGCCTTTGCAGCTCGACTGTCTTGCCTTCCGCCATCATTCGTTTCTTTATGGAGTTCAACGCGCATGTGTAGACATCACCTTTCTTGCTGCGTATCTCAGGGTGAAACTGTCGTGAAATTACTATCCCTTCCTCCCCTAACACCCAGCAGCAAATTCATCACGGACACACTCCAAAAGTATCTGAAGAGCCACCATTTTAATAAACATAGAAAGGGGCCAAGTTCACAACATTCCTGAACACATTAACCCTGTTCAACAGAGAAAATAACAGTACACCAATATTTCTACATGGTCCATAATTAAAAAAGAAAAGAAAACCTTGCACAGACTTCGCATGTTATGGGCACTACCGTCTCACAGGTTGCAAGCACAGGAACACAACGACCCAAACAGTGAAACAAGTACCAACACTTAGAAGCTGGCCTGTGTTTTATACAGTTGTCATTTTATTGGGCCTCATGGCTCATCAGCTTTTTGTGAACTGGTAGGTATGGGGCCTTTATCATTGTATTATCTACAAAAAGCACTGACAGCAATTAAGCTCTAGATAAAAACATTGTTCCAAGGTAAGAAGCATTTCTAGTCTACAACAATCTGAGAAATGTCTTGAAGTGAGCATAAAATAAAGTTTACATTTATTTACAGGAGGACTTCATTCTCACACAATGTTTGTGTGATATTTGAGTGCTCTTAAAATTAACAGGACAACTGTCAGCTCATGCAAAATAAGTGAGAGACTATCGTCTGCGGAAAGCTCTGGAAATTCTCCAGGCGTTGGGCTCTTCGTAGCGATTGTAGAGCGGCTCCAGACGCTGCTGCTTCTTCTGCTTGCTGAGGCGTGTGGGGTCGGACACTTTGAAGAAAGCTGGAGAAAACTCCACCAGCCAGCGCGGGTCAATTGTGGTCACCTCTCGCATGTATTCTTTTGTTGTCAACACCAGCTCGTGGTACACCACCCTAGTGGAGGAGGGAAACATCAGATCATGAATGAGAGCACAGTTATAGTATATTCGGAGTAAACCAACACGGGAAAGTGACAAAACCCAACTATTACCGTAAAGATTTAGCACATTGATAACTGTAAAAAAAAGATGCAAGACATCCTCACAGACCATTCAATAAAAAAGGTATTCAGGCCAGGGAATAGCCCACAAAAGTGGTTATCATACCCCATTACCCTGAACAAGCTGTCTGTTTACATACACTCAGGCTACGTAGTTAATGAGTGAGAAGATGATATTGGAGGTAGCGAGCCATGTTGATGTTGAAATCAGGCCCAACCTCTTCTTTTTTTTTAAAGCCTGCTAGGTATAGGTTTCCATTCAACTTAGAGGATTGATTGATCGCATTAACCCCTAACAGAGGTTTGCTCCTGCCAGTCACGGTTTGTGATTGGTGTATTCAAATGTTCCCGGTCAGAGAAACAAGTAAAAAATCCACATCTCAGTGGGAAAGTTTAATTTATCAGTGAAATTTAAAACATAACACGCCCAGGCATCTACCATCAAAATAGGGCCCCAGGACTCCCTCTGAGTCTGTCAACTCACCACTCTGGCTGTCGGTTGAACAGGGCACTGGAGGGGTGGATGTAGACGACCTGCTGGTCGATGAGGGTTCTGTAGCCCTCCTGCGGGTCTTTCTTGGCAGCGTTACGGAAGAAACCACTGCATATGGCTTTCTGCACACGCACCGTGGCCTTTCCACAGGTCACCACGTCTAACTTATGTCTGTTGGAGATAAGCAAAGCTTGGAGAATGAGAAGCTAATTCCACATCCATGTCATGATGCACTCAAACCTTCAAGACTCCTCATAGTGGTGCAAACCTAGAACTTCTTACCGGTCCATGATGCCCAGCATCTGTTTGCGGATATCCTGAGCTCGGCGCAGGGACCGTGCCTGGATGAAGTTCTCGTAGCACCAGGGGTTGGAGAATTTGTTGTTCTTCCAGGAGTTGTAGACAGCCAGTAAGGTCAGATGGTCTCCTTCAGCCTGATGGAACTTGGCCTTCTTCTGGTCAGCAAGAGCTTGCTTGTCCTAGGGAGAAGCAATACCAGAAAGAAATCGAGGAATTAACTTCACACTGTAATATGCCTAAAGAATCTAGTGTAGGTGACCGACAGTCGTCAAGCCCAATTTCAGATTTCACGTAATTTACACAAAAAACTATGCAAACCTTTGGCCTGTAGAAGACGTTCTGCACAGACAGCATGGACACAATGGTCAACATCTCCTCACTGCAGCCCAGGTGCACCGACATGATCAACATCTTACACAGCATGGGCTCCAAGGGAAACTCTGCCATCTGAGAAAGAGAGAGCGAGAAGACGTGGAGAGATCCATATGAGTGATGCTGAGAATTCACACTTTGTTTCACAAATAATCTACAGGTTATAGAGAATCAGCCAAACAAAAGATATGTCCTACCCTGCGACCAAGGCGTGTGAGCAGTCCCTCGTCATCCAGCGCTCCCAGAGTATAGAGTTGCTCCATGGCTGTAATAAGGGTCTCCATGGGAGGGGCGTCCATGAAGTCAAAGGACAGCAGGTCATTGATGCCCATAGCCTGAACAGAAAAAGGAAGAATCAGTACTGGGTTTCTAAGATAGAGTAACAGAGACATTTCATTCATAAAGTTAATCTTGTTGATCTCATGATCACAGATCAATATGGCTTTTAGATTATTAACTGAAATATAATTCACAACAACAATCAAATCAATAAGTCATTTTTTTATATGGTGCATTTCATACCAAGAGGTGACACAATGCACTAACAAAAAACCTAGCAGCATAACTTGTGTAAAAAGGAGTACCTTAAGTGAGAGCACAGTACTGGCCAAGTTGGTTCTCTGGATCTCGGGCACGTTGGTGGTGAGCATCTCGTCTCTGTAAGCTCTCTCTGTATACAGCCTGTAGGTTTTCCCTGGGCCAGTTCTGCCGGCTCTGCCTGCACGCTGCTTAGCCTGGGCCTGTGGTTCAAAGGTCAAACATGGCCACATGAAGGACCTGGCCACTAGGGTGCACTATTATGTGATTTTCATTCCCAAATGTGAATATTTGCCACTGATGTGTGCATTGCTTTAGGTTCTACTGAAGTCATATGTAAACAAGCAACATTTACGTTAGGGCTCTATGAGATGATACGGCTGGCAAGTTATAAAATATGACTAAAAGTAATTTAAAAAGTGAAATGTCCAGACTACAGAGTTGAAAGACTTTCATCAATGTACCAGTCTTACCTGAGAGATTGGAGTTACCACCAACTGGTCAATACCAGTCTTAGAATTGTACACTTTCTGCTTCACAAAACCAGGGTCCACCACATAGTAGATTCCATCGATGGTCAGGGATGTCTCTGCAATGTTGGTGGCAATGACAACCTATGGGAAAGAGAACAGGCAAGTCAACCATGGCATTTACAGCACAAACAAGCTTACAGGGCCAAGGAATTAGACAGGGGAGAAGAAATGGCCACTCACCTTTCTGCTTCCAGGGGGTGCTGGATCGAAGATCCTGGTCTGCATCTCGCTGGGCAGAGCAGAGTACACAGGGAGGATAATGAGCTCAGGAACATCTGGCCCGAGGGACTTCATGCGCTCGTACAGAATCTCACAAGCCGTGTCGATCTCCTCTTGACCCGTCAGGAAAACCAAGACGTCACCTGCAGGAGAGAGGGCAAGATGTCTGTCTGGGGCTCTGTGCTGGCTCCAGTAATGAACAATAATAATAATAATAATAATAATAATAATAATAATAATAATAATACTTAAATTTTTTCTAGGTACTCAAAGATGCTTAAAGAGCACAACTGTGGCTTTGTTTGACTCAAACTGGTTAGGCCTCAGTGCTTTGTTACTGTTGCCAAAATAGAGCTCTTGATATATTTGATGAAGAGCAACTTGATCATGAAAGGAAGACTTTAAAGCCTGTTCATTGCCAAGGAAATGCGCAATCATTTTGGTGGAACTACAACACTTAACCTTTCCCATTAACAATCGAAGATTGCTAAGAGAGGATGCCATACCTGGGGGCTCAGTAAGGTGGATCTGCATGACAGTGATCAGACTGGCGTCCAGGTAGTCCGTCTCCGGCTCTTTGGTGTAGAGCACCTCTACTGGGTATGTTCGACCGGGAATGGTGAAGATGGGCGCCTCGTAGAAATACTGGGAGAACTTGACGGCGTCCAGCGTTGCAGACGTGACGATCAGCTTCATATCTGTGCGTTTCTGAACAGTCTGGTGGAGAAAGGCAGGAAACGCTTGTCAAGCAAAAATGACCACTACAGCTATGTAATGTTTAGATTTCCACTGGACATGAAAGTGAACCCTGAGGTATGTACCTTTTTGAGTAGGCCGAAGAGAACATCTGTGTGGATGGTCCTCTCGTGGGCCTCGTCCAACATGATGATGGCATATTGGCCAAGGTCTGGATCAATGAGACATTCTCGAAGCAGCATACCATCCGTCATGTACTTGATGACCGTCTCTGGACTGGTGCAGTCTTCAAAACGGATGGTGTAGCCGACCTCTTGTCCCAGACAGCAACCATACTCCTCAGACACCCTCTTGGCCACAGACATGGCAGCCACTCTTCTGGGTTGGGTGCAGCCGATCTTCCCCCTGGTGGTGTAGCCCGCCTCAGCCAGGTACTGTGTGATCTGAGTGGTCTTTCCAGAGCCCGTCTCACCGATCACAATCAGGATCTGGTTATCATGGACAGCCTGGAAAAGGACAAGGCAAAAAAAATATGGATAGACGCTATAAACAGTTTACAGTCTTACTACAGAAAGATTTCTATAGTAGCCTATAGTTAAGTTAGCAGATTTCAGAGTAGAATTTATTTTATTATAGCATGGTTCAGTGGACGTTTAGATATCGATTTATTAATTTAGAAAGCAAATGGATTTTATGATCTGCAGATTGCAACTGTAATAGAACATACAAGCAAAAATGGTCCAAAGTCTAATCCATTATGGATGGTGTGCACTGTGTGTGGTGTTTGAAACCCCTAAGGATAAAAAAAAGTATTTCATATAATGTAATGGCCAAGACAGGAGACATGGTCTGTTTGTCTAGTTTGACAAACCTGAATGAGCTGCTCCTTGAGCTTGTAGATGGGCAGACTCTCCCTCTGCTCCACGATGGACATGGCAGTCTTTTTCCCGTAGGAGGCCTTGTTTCCTCCAAAGGCGTGCTTCTTCCACTCAGGGATGTCGTTGGGCATCATTCCAATTCCCCTCATGTTGGCTGCGATCTGCCTGCCATCAACTGAAAGAGAGCGAGAGCGAGAGAGAGAGAGAAAGAGGGGGTGGGAAAGGGAAGTGTGTTTTGTTAGAAGATTAGCAATTATGATAAACTGCCTGCTCTGGACGATGACTCACACAACGACAGGGACAGAGCCCCTCAGGACAGTAGGACCAGAGAGAGCTTCAGAAAGCCAGATGGTTATCAGAGGCCCTGGGACTCGCATAAGGAGCCGTTTCAAGCAGACGAAAGGATGTCTGGTGCTTTAAAATGCCCTGCTGATCAATTCTTATGGGACCAGTTGGCTATGATGTGAACTAATGCTTCATGTACAGTAATACATTATTAGATGCTGCCCGAGGAAGATTAAATCATATTGTTAAATTCTCAGAATTTCAACAGGCTAAAGCACTGGCTAAGGCTTTGAACTACGGTTCTGTGTGGACAAGGCTCTTACCATCAGGCAGGGGGTCCACCCAGTGCTTGTTGAGGCCCATGGGGATGGAGTCCATCTCTGCCTCACGTGCGGCCTGCTTCACCTCCCTCCTCTCCTTGGCTAGAGCGCTCTGCATCATGGCGGCCTGGGACAGAGAGCCGTCCGGGTTCTGGAGCAGACAGGCATGAAAGTGTGTTACTCTTTTGAAGAATTCAAATTCAGACACATCAGGGACCAGCTTAATTTCCATACTCTATGCCAACTGACTGATTTTGAGACGATAAATAATCTGATGACAAATGTCGCCTGACGGATTGGACATTACGTGCCCCAATGGTCAATGTCAACACAGCGCCCCACATAGCTTCATTATTGCAGCGTGCCACTGTGCGCAAGGATGCGAGCTTTATGACCCCAAAACCCAGATTTCACGTGTGAAATAAAAGGCCTGATTTCCCACAAATGAACCCTGTGTGAAAGTGTGTATGGCCAGAGAATGGGATTCCACACCTTGACTATTTTGACAGGGCTCATATCCATGCTTTGTTTGGTGTGTCCCCTCAGGAAGGGTGGCTCCTCTTCAACAAGCTCAATTTCCAGATCCTCATCTAAAAGGGCAAAGAAGAACACACAACTTCACATACTTCAGTCTAATGCGGTAATGAGTAACACAGTATAATCATAAACAAACAGCACATACCTTCTTCGTCGTCTACTTTAGGAAGGATACCAGTTTCCTCGTCGAAGTCAGGAAACTCCTCTTTGGACAATACATTGGCAGCAATCATCTGAGGGGAGTGATAATGATGAAACCATATTAAGCCAAGGCGCAAAAAGTTGTGTGGACAGTGAACATTCTGGGAGAACAGATTGAGCATGGGGCACTGGTGCCACCCAGTGGTAATGAAACAAACATGTTCTAAAATTGATCCTGACAATTCTCCTTCAGTCCTCAAATTCAATCAAATCCTTAAGATAGAGTCTTTGGAACAACTAAAAAAAGAAAAAGAAACTGGTTGTAGATATGATTACCTGTTTGATTTCCCACTTCTCAGGGTCTGATATTTTGGTTAGCCTCTTGCGCTCCAGGGTATCGTCCTCCTGCTCAGGTACATGGCCCAGGTTGAGGTTGACGGGTCGGTCAGGGTTCCTCATAGCTGTCTCCTCAGGTTCAGCATTTCTGCGTCGGTTGGGGTTAAGGTCCTCTCCGGTGTCCTGGTCTACATCCTAGAAGAAAAACAACAACAACAAATCAAATATATTCATGTTAAATAACCCTGTTTTGATAGACAAGCTAAGAGGACTTGAACTTTCCCTGTATGTTCAATAACTTTGAAGACAAAAGGTCTAAAAAATATATATATATAAAAGAAATGGTATCTGTGCTTTCTGGAAGGTTTATTGGCATCTTTCTTTGGATCCAATTAGGAAATACCATGAGCACTTTCTGAGTGTACCTTTATGTGTGAATGTCATGTCAAGACTGAACTGGCTGGGTGTGGCATTTTATCAAAGTTCCTTCCTCTTCACTTACCTTCATGCTGAGACTGGTCTTTGAGCCAGTGAAGGAGAGCACCTTGATCTTCACCCTCTGACCTTTGCTAACTACATCTGCCACATTGGCCACTCGGCCCTCTCGACGGAGCTCAGAGATGTGAACCAAGCCCTCCCAGCGTTTCCTGTGCACAAGAACACACACAGTAAGATTCTCTGAATCTTTTAGCATAGGAAGAAAACACATCTGCTCATCCCAAAGCCTAAATAAGAAGTGAGAATGAGTGCCCATGCATAATTTAAAAAAACTGCACCATGCCACTGAGCGCAATTATACAACTAACCTCAGTCCTTCGAGCTGCACAAAGCAACCAAACTGCATGATGCTGGTGACTTTGCCGCTATAGATGTCTCCCACGGAGGGCTCTTCTGGAGGAGGCCTGTCCACGTGTTTGTCCTTCCAGTCCTTCTGTGGGCTGCTGGAGCGACTCTTGGAGCGGAATCGGCTTTCCTTTACCCTGGGTCTCTCTTGTTTGCGCTCCCTATCCGTGTCCCGTGACTGAGACCTGGATCGGGAGCGATTATAACGCCTTCGGTCCCGATCTCTGTCTCTATCCCTCCCCCCACCCCGATCTCTGTCTCTTTCCCTATCCCTATCCCTACCCCCATCCCGATCCCGATCTCTGTCCCTGTCTCTATCTCTGTCTCTTCCCCCATCCCGATCTCTGTCTCGGTCCCGACCCCTATCCCGATCTCTGTCCCGGTCCCTTTCCCGATCTCGGTCCCTATGCCGATCTCTGTCTTTACTTCGGCTCCTGCTCCTCCTCCTCTTGCTGGTTCCTGTGTCGGACCTTGTGAGAAGAACAAAAATTAAATACATTACCTGAATAGCAAAAAAATGAATACACAGGCTAGAAGGATAAGACCCAAATAACCAAACAGTGGGCATGCTTTCAAAATATTAAGCTCGATGTGATATACAGAAAATGCTTTCATACTTTTTCTTGCTGCTTTTTAAGTCTGGTCCGGGGCCACTTGGCATGAACATCTCCAGCTCTTTCATGGCATCAGCAGCTATCTTCATGTCATCTTCATCCAGCACTTTCTGTTAGATAATATGGAAATATTAAAATCAGAATAAAACGGTCTATTCCAATGTAGATGCAGAATGCAGATGCAGAAATTATTTGACTGTGTTCTGAAATAAAGGGTTTCAAAATGTCACAGCATTACCGAATGGCATTATTCAGTGCAAAAGTAGTGTGTCAACTCACAGGAGGGTTGTCAGGTCGGCACAAACCGGGGAACAGCTCTCGCAGCTTCTCCTTTTCTGACCTCGGTTTAACAACTGGTTCTGAGAGTGTAAACAAGGGTTCGTTAAGCTACAATGGTAGGGTAGGACGATCAGAATGATTACGCGACAGTTTATCTGTCACACAATGTGAG
This sequence comes from Sprattus sprattus, assembly GCF_963457725.1. Lineage (NCBI taxonomy): Eukaryota > Metazoa > Chordata > Actinopteri > Clupeiformes > Clupeidae > Sprattus > Sprattus sprattus. Next base: position 40,674,248 of record NC_137922.1, on the reverse strand, counting down.
CTTACACATCATATTATTATTAAAAAAAAAAGTACCTTTACTCGGTGAAGTTTTTGATGGTGGCCGCATCGTTTGGATGAGACGAAGTAAATTCCCAATGAGAGAGTCCTAAGCAAAGTGAAGTTTACATCTTAGCTAACAACCAACACGACACATTTGGTATGAATGGATACAAGTCAAAGGACACGTACCGTGAATTCAGCGCCATTCTTCAAAAGGACTGATTTGAAGGCATCAAACGTCGGGTTTTTCTCCGCTAAACTGATGACAAACTCCGCTGAGAATAGAAAAAAAGACTGTAAGGCAAACTGACAATTTGACAGATAAGCTGTCGGCGTCATTATCAATAAAAGGCAACGCTGAATTAGCCACGATAGTAACTTTCTAGCCTGGCTAATCTCTGCGGTTATAAACGTTAGAGCCCATGATAGTAATTCATTGATATTGAGATAATTTACAGACGTTGATTGTGTTTTTGGGTCAAATGGAGTTCACATCTAAAGTTGTATTGTATTGCTAATTCGTTATCACCCTAAAAAAAAGCCACGAACTAAACAAAGGCGATATAAACAACGTAGGGTAAGACACTTAAATACTCAGACATGGACAGTTAGAATGACCACTTTTATTAAAGCCACACAAAGTTGTTCTCAATACAAAGCAAGTCCAAGTGTAAAAAGATAACTAATAGGCACGCAAGTCAAGTAACGTTAGCCAGGGAAAGTTAGCTGTTTATTAGCTTGCTAGCTAGTAAACGAAATGTGCTGCGTAGCTATCAGCAGCTAACTTAGTAACTATCAAACATACCTAGATCTTTATCGCTTATTCCCAGATGGTTATCGAGTTCTGTGCAAACTTTAGAAACCAAAGACAAGTATTCGAGCTTTTTAAGCTCATCTTCTCCAAGTTCCTCCATTTTCACGAAGTTTTTTTTCACTCAGTAACGGTAGTAGCTCGCCAGGACCACATTCGTCCACTGCACCGCGCAGCAATATGACTTTATTTCCTGTTATGAAGGAAGCGGAAATGATCCAACGGCCGTGGTAATTATTTTGTACGACCTCAAGATGGCGTGCTTTTATTATTTACGGTAGACCAAGTAGGCTACTCACAGGACCGAATAAAGTTAGATTAAACCAGTGGTTCTCAAACTTTTTCTATCATTCTCCACTTTGAACAAGGGGTCCCTTCCAAGCCCCACCTGTCCCTCATTGCTCCAATTAAATGGTGGGCCAAGCTTAAAATTGTTACATTTATTGAAATAACGATAAGTTCTAAATCTTAACTAATAACAACAGTTCAAACAGTGCACAACAGTGCAATGGTGTCAATCCTTGCCGCAAATGAGTTCCAAAAATAAAGAAAAGGGCCTACTATGCTATGTGTTATCAATGGTAGGCCAAGCTTAAAATCTCCCTTGTAGGCTACATCGCTTTAGATAAAAGCGGCTGCTTTTTGTAATGTAGGCCTAATGTAAAATTGTCAGATGTATTGAAATTTACCATTTTCTTTTGGGTTGATTTTTTGGTGGATCAGCTGTCTTTTTCGCCACCTTTGTAGGCTATTTCGTGTCACAAATGTATCCAAACGAATATTAGCCCATCGCCTACCAGCAGTGGTGGGTAGGCCTATAGAGTACTGGAAATTGGTACTCAAGTACAATTACCTCCTTCAAAATCGACTTGAGTAAAAGTAAATATTCCTGGGAATATCACGATAACTCGTATCAGTGTTGTATGTACCCCATGCACATCGTTTGGCCATTTATGTTGAAACTACATTACCACAATTACACACTTGTTTTTGTCCCGTTGTGGCTTGGGGAAAAGGGATGAAATATACCCATTCTGCAGCCTATCGAGATACCTACTGTCGGTGTTACATGTACCCCAAGCACATCGTTTGACCATGTTTTTTTTTTTTTTTCATAAGCAACATCAATCGATCATTAAATTATTGAAAAAGGTCTCCTCCCTGTTGTTTTCAATGGAGTTATCGGAGGTGATGTCCGAGTCCAGTTCAGGCTGGAATGTCATTGGTTCATCTGCGTTCTAGACCTGTCGCTAAGCGCCGCCCTTAGAACGCAGATGAACCAATGACTTTTTTGTGTTGGAGTGTTTGGATCAATGCAAAACATAACATGAATATTCAGGAAGAAATGCACTCTTGAAACATTTCTTCACAAGTTGCTTCATTGTATCATGTATTTTTTTTCTTTTTTTCATTACACGTCTCATAGATCACACATACATTACTTTTATTTTCATTAAACCTTATTACACGCACACTTAAGCTGAGCCAACCAGACAAGACTAGACTACATACTGTAGAATCAGATCAACTCCAGAGATGTATACACACACACGCAGACCGTTTTTTATTAACCATACCAGCGCTATTGATGTGATAAATAATTTTAACATACTGTAGCCTAGGTATAGCCTACTTGTTTGTGCCCTTGCATATTATAGCAAACGTGCATTCGGACGTTAGCTGGCAACTATGTCAGTCAGTCAAACAAACTGCTAACTTTAACGGTGGCCATCTAGTCGTTACGCTAGCTGCTAACATTCTAACGTGACTACTGCTGCCAATGTAGCCTAACGGATGGAAACGTCTTAGCAGTATAGAGTTTTATCAGAGAGTATAGAAGTACCTCTATACTCTTTGGTTTTATGTGCAAGAGTTTGCACTGCGCCTTGTGCATAGGATGTGAGTTTGTAAAATGGTAAAGGATGTAACATTTATCTCCAGGACTAGCTGCAGTAGCCTACAGATAAAACGAATGCAACTTAGGCTACCTGAACATGTTTGCGACACTGATCTCAAAAAGAAACTTTCTTTTTGAGATCAGTGGTTTGCGAAGGTTCGATGTGGAGTTTTTGAACGCTATGAAATGACAACAATGCTGCGACCTGTGGAGGGCGCGTCGATAACGCATAGCTATATAACTGACCTCTCCGTTTTTACCCTCTGGTTGCCGTGCGCTTGTATTCCAGTAGACAAAGATAGCCTATGTGTAATTTTATCACAATACTCATTTTAATGAAAGCACAATGGAAATGTAACGGAGTAAAGAGTATCGTAGTTCAAATATTTACTCGAGTAAGAGTAAAAGTGCAGACTTTATAGGAACGCAAAAAGTAGCCTACTCCTTACCCGAAAAAAAGTACTTTTTTTACTCATTTGCGTTCCTTGTAACGCGTTACTACCCACCACTGCCTACTAGCCTACACTTTCATGATCTGGGAACGTTTTTTTTTTTACGCCACGTCAATCTACATTTTCGCACTATGGTTCCAGGTCACGTTTTCATCCCGGTCCCCCATCTAATGTTAATACAGTGTTGTATAATGGTGCAGCTCCTGTAATGTATAATGTAGGAACATGTAGGCTACAGGGTGGCTGTGGTATGCGAGCGAGAGAGAGAGAGAGATAACGGTGATGCACACTGTTAAATCAGATGTAGCGACCGGAGCAAAGTTATGTTGCTGTAACGTTGAACTCTGGGCAACCAGTGTGGTAATAAGTCCTCGGGCCAAATTAAGTTGCCATTAATTTGCTCATCAACCGCAGACCGAAGCGAAGGGAAAGGGAGATAACCCTGGAGTTTAGAACACTTCGGCCTGGAGAAGTAGCTAATCACAAATCTGCCCTGTAATCTCCGACTGCGACTAGCAAGGTTAACAACAGGCTAATTTATGCAATACAATACTTAATAGGCTAATTTATACAATATTAATTTGATGGGGCGGTTGGTCGTTATTGTCTATAAAGGAAGGTATTGGGGAAAATCTCCCGTTCATCGCGTCCATTCGCGTCCCATCTCTGCCCCACACTGGATTAAACGGAGAGTTGGAACACCTTGAATAACGGTACGTTCACACACAGACGAACTTCGTGCCGCTCCTATTGGGAATGAATGGAAACGAAATTCCATCTGTTGAGCAAAAAACGCCGCCGCCTGACTATCAAAGTTGACGAACCTTTAACTTTATGCAAATGTGTACCAGGCGGTAACCAATCAGCGCGGCGTGTGTCAGAATTGGAGTTTGACGTTACTGACGTAGTGCAGAAGCCCGGTGAATTCAAAATATTTCATAGAAAATGGCGGAGCCTCGCAAGTCCGGATTGGAAAATATTTGATGTGAATCAAGCTGGATACAGGTGTTTACACGACTTTAATATGTCAACATCTGCTCGGTTTGTTGTTTATAAACTATACGAACACTGTCAGGGCAAACTGAATATTGTAGGTCTTAAATAAGCTCTCGACCATTATTGTTAGCTTGGTGCTAACGCTTTAATTGAAGATCAATGTAGAAGCTAGCTGCTAATCCTGGGTACCGGGAGTCTGTTGAACTGGAAATATTTGTATGTGAATAAAGGTGTTTACACGACTTTTATATGTCTACATCGACTCAGTTTGTTGTGTATATACTATACGAACATTGTCAGGGCAAACTGAATATTGTAGGTCTTAAATTAAGCTCCTAACCGTTATGTTAGCTTGCTGCTAACGCTTTGATTGAAGATGAATGAAGAAGCTAGCTGCTAAAATGCTATTAGCGCTGCACTGCAGTCGAACTTGCTACATGACACTCGCAAGATGACAACCAAACATATTTTTCTGACCATGCCCCCTAGGCGGCATACCGCCTGAGAAAATTCGCGGCTAGTGTGAACGCCTCGTGAATAATTTATAATCGCGGCAAGCGTGATCTGTTGTTTTTGCTCTGTTTAAGTAGACAAGCAAAAGAAATATCATATGAAAAATCATGTTGATCGTTTTGTGGGGTGATGTAAAAAAGCAAAACATGTAGGCTACCAACTGTAGGCCTACTCTATCTAGGCTACAACAAGAATTGTGTTTACAATTGAAAATGTATTTCTCTCTATTCCAAAGGCCATATTTCAATGGATGGTTGTATTTCTGGATATCCACTGGGGCACCATGGACACAGAATGGTCTGGCTATACAAATTGTTCCAAAATGTAACATGAAGCTGAATATTGGAGAGAAAGATTTGATTTGTATATTTGTTTATTTATTTAACATACCATGTTCTTTCTCTCTCTCTCTCTCTCTCTCTCTCTCTCTCTCTCTGACACACACATAAACACACACACACACACAAACATACACACATACTCACAAACACACACAAACGCGCGCACATGGACACACACACTAGATTGGAGAGCAGAATGATTTCGTCTGGCGCCAGAGTTATTGCCTTACTAAAAATTCAGTCCATTAATATATCTGACCACTCTGAAGCCCATTAAAATGGATGAGATTAACATTAAACTATAATCACATTAAATACTTTCATTTCCCCCCTAGTCAGAACCCCCCAAGTGTGCTGGGGCTCCTTTAATTTGAAATGGGTGAAACATGATTAAGTCCATCTTTGATCAGTTTGGGCACTTAGGCATAGCCCAGGTTTGGCTAAAATGGCTGCTGTGTTATTATTGTCTCAAAATCTACGTGCCTGCCCTGATGTTATGGGCTTAAAGCCAGTGAAATATTCAGTACTGAAAATGTTTATGTTTTTATGCGACTCACATGGCCACAATGTGTAGCCTCCGTAAAGTGGTGAGGGATGCATCCAGGCTTTCATGTGAAAATGCGATATCTACAGTATTTTACACGTGATATTTTAGAATTCAGGATCAGTCATTCGTGACATGTGAAAGACTCTGTGGAAAACACTTGAGTTTGGTGCTGAGTGTAGAGTTAATATGCAGACCTCCTCAATCCCAGTGACAGGCATAGTAAGCCGATTACCAGTGAGTGTTAACGTTTAGCCTAGAGGAGTACGCTTGCACCATCCCCTCTCTCTCTTTCTCTCTCCCTCTCTCTTTCTCTGCCTCTCTCTTTCACTCCCTCCCTTACTCATGATTATGTAAGTCTGCTGAGCAGAAGCGTGATGTAACCTGACAGTGTCTGCATCCTGTGTGTCCCGTGTCCTAACTTGCCCCTCTCCCCGTCTCCCTCTCTGCCTCATTCGTCCACAATGGCTTGACCCAGTCCCAGACCTCCCTCCACTCTCTGTCAACCACCCACCCACCCTCACACACACTCTCACACTCTCTCTCACACACACACACACACACACACACACACACACACTCTTCCTTCAGTCTGTCTGCTCCCCACCAGCTCACTGTCTCTTCTATCTCCCCCTGCTGAGTGCTTCTGGGCCTAATCGCCTTACTCTCATATTCCCATGCCCCCATTCATAAGTATTCTCACAACTAGGTGCCGCTTTCTGTGGGCACTGTCACAAGAGCTGCTTTCTCTCTCCTTGTCTCTCTCTTCTCCATGACTACCGCCTCCTGCCTCCCAGCTCCACCCTATGTTTAGATTCTACAAATCTGTAAATCAAGTGCGTGTGACTTTAATACTTTCCGAGCGTTATGCCTCTTGTTTTGGTCTGACTGACTTGCCTTGCTTCTTTTCTTTCCTTGGCTTCCTTTTCTCGCAGCTACTGTCCCTCCACCCCATTTTGCCCTAGATGTATCCCTTGTGTCCCCTTTTTTGCCAAATTATTTTATAATGGTTTCGCTCCATTTTCCAGTGCTTGTGTGCACAAAGCTGTGTGTGTGTGTGTGTGTGTGTGTGTGTGTGTGTGAGGAGAGGGGTGTTGTGGGGATGGGGTTGTGGCTATGCAAAGCCCCCCGTCTCTTCCAGCTCGCCCTCTCCAGCAGCGTGTCCTCACCTGACCCAGCAGAGCTGCGAAGGGGGAAGGGATGCTGTTATGTAATGGGTTTTTTACATGTGCAGTTAACAAATGTGTGTGAGTGTGTGCAGGAGAAGAAAGTTGAGGTTCACGCGCTGATTTTACACTAGTCTATCAGTAACTGCTGCAACATTTTCAACCCTTATGATCCCATCTGGCAGGTACCTGATGAGAAACTGGAGAGCTGAAACGCCATAGACTGTGCACACCTCCATTTGTCTTTGTGTCCTGCATCTGTACCCAACATGGGTGAGACGTGGACAGCTTATTTCTCCTGTGCTCTTTCCTCCCTACTCTGCACTGTACTGTACTGTGTTTGAAAGGATGGCACTCACAGAGTCAGTCCATTGCTTCTTGTTCACATGCATTACGCCTTGAGTGAAGAGGGGGAACAGCAGTCGCTGTTGATAATTGTAAATTTCCCTCACCCCTGAGAGACTGCTATCATTATGAGGAGGGAGGGGGGGGGGGGGGGGGGGGGGGGCTCCTTTATGAGTAAAATGCACTTGCTAACTGATAGACAAGGATCCTGGGAAAGCGAGAGAAAGGAAGAAGGCTGGAAGAAACCAACTGGTTTTCCCCTACTGTATGGAGTGTGTCCAAGTCGCATGCTCTGTGAGGTGTATGCATGGAAGTGCGTCGGTGTGACAGCATGTACCTGAGATGACTGCACAGCTGGCTGTGATGTTTGCTTGCTGCTGAGTGGAAAATTCCTGCTCTTGCTGAATATGGAGAGGCAGGGAAGTGTGTGTAGGGGGAGGAGGGTGGTGGTGTGTGTGTGTGTGTGTTTGGGGGGAGGGGGGGGGGCTAAGCAGTGCTGTGCAGAGTCAGGATTGGTCAGCAGGAAAAGCTGCCTTTGTGAGATCACAGCCTGCACAACAGCTCCCACTCTACTCGAGAAGAACGGCCAGCCTCCGGAGTTGCAGTGATTAACAGCTCTCAAAACAACTGATCTGAGGACAGTCAAATGTCCCTTTCTCTCTCTCTCGCAGCAGGTTAAGACACTGCTCACACACGAGTAAATCTATAATCTTTTCATCCCTTTAAACTCAGCGAGCAGATTCCTACCCACAATCCCTACAACCAGTGTTGTATTGGTGCTGAAAACATGACCAGCAGAGTCCCTTCCTTAGTTGTTGGCTCATGTGGGTGGGGGAAAACGTTGATGGTGCAAGGCCAGTCACACTAGGGGGCAGTAGCGAGTAAAACACACCCAGACCAGTGACACTTTCATGACCCTAAAATCCCAGCCCTTGCCTTGCATCATCACAATCCTGGGGAGCTGTTTAGTCTCATCATGACCTGAGGGACCCAACCTGGATTACATGAATCAGCACATAAGTGACCATTCACAACTGTGTGATATGCTTTCCAAATACATGTACAGTACACAGATTTTGACATTTCGCATACACTTATATCCAAAATGAGAGGCAGTATTGTACATCTACACATTTTGTCTGTGTATCACATGCGCACCCTGAGTGTCAAAGCCATGACCTTGTTGCCAGCGCCTTGCTTTCCCATTTACCAGCTAGGGGAGCCATATTACATGGGTATCACATGGAACCGCATTTGTGTCAGACATGTAACTGTAGGAAGATGAACAACAGTCTTTGAGATCATTGAGATGTAAGAACCTCATAAACATACACAACAAGACTGGTTATGAGTCCGGTCACCGGGGAATCCTCACTGTTAAGCTTTCGTTCCACATGAATGTTTTTACTGTCTGACTTTTACTGTTAGTATGCCCTCATCAAATCCTTCCAAATACAGTTTATCCTTGCAAATATAGTACTAGTGACAGAAAGTGTTGGACTGCATTTATATATGCATGTGTGTGTGTGTTGATGTGATATGTGTGGAGAGGAGTGTGGAGCACTATTGCCCAAGGCTCTCAAGGGCTGGAATCGAGGCTCCAGTGGGTCCTTGTGTCGTTTCATGACCTGCCAGCCTCCATCGGCAAGTCTTTGGATGGCAAATAAGCAACCCTTTTCGATTTCTGATAGACTCACAGTCTTTGCTTTGTTTAGCTCCACATTTGTTTTTGTTACATTTGTGTTTATGTTAACCTGGAGAGCTGTGTGTGTGTGTGTGTGTGAGAGAGAGAAAGAGAGGAAGAGAGAGAGCGAGAAAGAGAGAGAGAGAGGGGGAAACTGCTGCCAGATGCAACCAGGAAAGGCCCACATATGTATTGATTCTCCACCACGTCAAAAAGCTACAGAGCAGAAAGAAACAAAAAAAGACCAGAGCCAGAGAGATGTAAATTTAGTCACATATTTATTACATAAATATATAGTAAAATAGACCAGCGACAATTACCATAAAAATATCTTCCTTTAAAATCCTGACCATAAACAAAGATTTGAAAATCACACATTGACATTTACAAACACGCTGATTGTCTGGACCTGTCAGAAGCAGCCCACCACAAAAACCTGACACCACACCACCCACTGGACTCTTGTTAAGGGGAGGGGGAGGGTGATGATGCTGGGGTGGGAGAAAGGGGTGGTGGTGGGTGTGATGGAGGCCGGGTGGTGTGGGTGGTGCGAGAGGAGATCACAGTAGATATTCGGAGGTGTTGTGTGAATTTTATTTCAACTGGAAGTCTGTGTGTGTGAGTCGGTGTCTGAGGACTTAGTTTTGCACAGAGCTTGCATACAGCCTTCTTTTGTGTGTATGTGTGTGTGTGGTGTCCTTGATCAGAGTGCCTGTGCTTTGTGGAAATGGATCCTGTATACTGTTCTTTGACATGTCCTGTCCTCTCGGAGAGGTCGTGAGTGGGAGAGAGCCTGAGGCCCTGTGCAGCCTTGAGCCTGAGAGAGTTGTCACGATTTCCCTCTGTGAAGCGCTGCTCGAACTGGGGCCTTTTGTCGTCAGACGACTGCAGAGCCTCATCCTACACCGCTAAAGAAACGCCCAACACAGATAGCACGCCACCTCTGAGGCCGATCTGTCTTGCCAGACCGGCAGCCACCCAATCAACCATAACCTGGGAAGGGTTTTTTCGAGCAACTGTGCAGGATTAGAAGGATTAATCTCTCGGACACTGCAGTGACACGAGACAGACATGCCAAGAGGAATACCCTACAGGTGAGCACCGTGTTCTGAAACATTTATTGTTTTGGCTGCACAGTACTCTTATGGATCTTCCTCCTCCTCTTCCTCAACCCTTTCCCCCCGTTTCCCGTCGAAAAATGTCACAGTCAAAGAGCTCACTACAATCCCCAAGGCTCGGTCTACTCTGAGGTGCTACAGGGTGGGGCCTTGGCCTAGCATGCATGTTCTTACAGTAGGGCGATGTCAGGAGGGTCATCCTAGAGGATGTGTCTCTCCATGCTCTCCCCCAGTGACCCAAGAGGTCATGACCCCTGAGTGTTGGTGAAGCACACGCCCCTCTTTGTAAAATTCCCAGCAGCCTCAGTGATCACAGTGAGTGAGGAACTCAGACCGAAAAGTGATACAAAAAGTAAGCATCTTAAAAAATCGGAATAGTAGTACTATTAGTTGAAGTAGTAATAGTTACAGCGTTGTTGTAGGGTTTATTTTTTTATATATTTTTTTCTTTCCATGGCTGGTTGTTTGTGTCATTTTTTTCCCCCACCTGAAACCACAATCACACTGTACTGGTTGCTCTCTGCATGGTTTGAACAGTGTCCTTCAACATAAACCAAGGACAGTAAAAGAAATATTCCCCATAAAAACTACACCATCAGGTGACAGAAACATAACCAGAGACAAATAAAAACACACAGACTAATCACTGGAGCCTCTTCGTAAATCACATCTCCATGGACTGTGGATCACGGATTCGATTTGGTTTCAGTCCAGTTGTCTTTTTGAAAAGGCCATCCATTTTGAGAAAAACTGCTTGAGAGCTGAGGACAGGCTCATGCCACGGTTTAACAGTTGAGACTTGAGACGACGGCGAGACAGGGACAGACACGAGAGAGACACAAAGTTAGAGTGGTCCTTCAGTCTGATCAGTGGAGACACAGTTTGGTAAGTGCGTGACTGTGACTGACTGTGTGTGTGTGTGTGTGTGTGTGTGTGTGTGTGTATGCGTGGTGTATTAAACAGAGTAGCCTGACATGAACCCTTCTGTCATTTCTTCACCACAGCAGGTTCAAGGGTTGAGCGCTGTGCCCATCCCTCAAAGGAATCTGGACAAAGAACCATTTGATCACTTTTGTAGTTTACTTCAGGATTGCCAATAATTGTCTTGCCAGTGGGTGTTATATTTTGTTGTCTGTCCTGGCAAGGACGTGGAGCTGTCATGCTAGGAGGGTTCATGTCACTACAGAGCCTAAAGTGAAGCCTGCACAGTTGTGGTTTAGACAGACGGTGGGACACAGAGAAGGGGAGGACAAGCACCTTTTGAGGCCCCTAGATCAAACCTGAGCAAGCTCTACCCATCGCACCCGTCATCAACCTGACAAACATTGCATATGTATTCATAGATATAGCTTTCGTTTCATCATATAATACTATACTGTAGATTATACCATACATTATAATCCCGTCCTCCTTGGGTCATCAAAAATATCATCGCCCTCTGTAATCCCTCTGGATTTTCTACATAGATTTTTTTTATATGCGTACATTCCTCGCTGTCAAGGCTTATCCCTTTCCTCACCCCCTGGCAACTATACAAAAATATTTCGAGAGTAGAAATGTCAGACAGGTGAACACACCGCAGCAAGTCACAAGCATTAAAATATTCAATCAGTCTAACAAACTATCCCTCCAAAGACCACAAACTCTTCGCTTGTCAACGGTCAGAAGCAAGACATGGGGGAATGTTTATCTACTAGGGGGGTCGTAGAGGTCGTGGGGAGCAAAAAAATAACATAAACATGACTACCTTAGTCGTCATTTCCATCGCTACCACTCTATTAGCATTCAGCGTGTCAGTGTATTCCAATAAAGCACTTGGGCAGAGATACTCTCCTAGCCACAGTGCTGGTCTGTACAGGCAATAACATATTGTCCTTGAACACAGTTCCATGTGCAGGAAGGGAAGGGGAAGGTAGTCTAGAACTCTGCCAATCCAACACTACTGATATAGGTTCCCCGGGCCATACACAGCTAAAGCCGTATTAAATAGGTACATGTCTACACTAGAATCATACTTTAGACACTTAAGTGCATTCATTATAAGTGCATGAATTTCCTCACATGTGCACACAGGAAACCACTATTTCAATTCACAATTACTGCAGCCTTGAACTAAAATGCCTATTTCTGGCACCAGCACATCAGTGACTTCTCTATGGCATTCCTCACACTAGCTACGAGCTACGAGCTATAGGCCTTTGGTGCACTTCGGTCCTTTCCAAAAAAGCTTTGGGTTCCACACAAATGAAGTCATCAATAATTACTGCAGGACTGAACCGCACTGGGTCAAAACCAGACACAATCGATAAGGCTGCCATTTCAAATGACAAAGAGGGAGACAGAAAGAACAGTTTAGCACCACTCTATTAACAGAGTCATTTCCGTTTGCATACTAAAAGTCATTGCAACATAATTGTCTTTGTTAAAGCTTGACCACACCATTGGAACTGTACGGGTCTGTGACATAACCAAGCTTGTATCTCCAGCCTACCTATGTAATCTACCGGAAATGATCAGCTACATTCTCAAAAAGGTAATGGAATCGATCAGAAAAAGAAAAGAAGAGAAAAACTTGAATGTCTCTTTTCGTGGCCTCAAAAGGTGCTTGTTTTGTACATTGGTAAAGACAAACCCAGATCCAGCCAAACAATCACACATACACATACACATACACACACACACATAGAAGCACGTTATACAAAGGCACACAGCACACATGCACAAACACAGAATCAACAACTTTTATGCATATTGAACGAAAGAAAAAAAATTGTCTGAGAAAGATTTTGCGAAAGATAGAAAAACAAAAAAAGAACATTTCTTTTGACAGGAAAATTACAAACACCTTGTATGGCAATCATACAAGCATATTCCAAAATTTGGAGCTTGGCGTTAATATTGTCTTGAGAAATTACAGGGCGACTCTCCTGCCAATGCATATACATACGAAAACAGCCACGATCTTGTTTGTTCATATGGTTAACACATGCTTAGTGTGTGCTTGTGAGCACTGTGTAGTTTTGTAAGGTGTGTGTGTGTGTGTAAATAAGAACATTTCCACTAACGCAGGGAGCACAGGTCTAGATGGAGTGCAAAGCAGGAGGAATCCTGCATGTGTATTGGGCCACACTGACGTCACGGACACCCTGAAATCACAGGGCTCATTCACACAGCCAGGCTCACTGTTTGTCACGGTCACACAGACACACATGTAGCAGTTCCCTTTCCCTGTGTTCTCTTTGATTGGCTTGGAGACATGGCCAGATATTCCCAGAACAGAGAGATTCTCAATCTTTGTCCCTCTATGAGAACCTTTATTTTTTTTAAATGTGGTGGTCCAAAACATATACACAGAACCCTTCATCGTTATTCCCTTGCGCATGTCAAAAAGGTTACTTGGTTGGCACAAGGTAATGCGTAAAGTTACTACTTTATCTCCCGTTCCCCAAGAACTGTTTATGTTCTTGGTGACTTATTTTCCGAGCCACTGTAAGGTAGAACTATTGAAGCTCCAGTCAGTGTAGAGCTATTTAAGCTGTAGCCTCATGAAGCAGTTCTCAGAACCTTAAAAAGGTTCTCCTACAGGTACCTCATAAAGACTCTTTTTAGGGAAGTGGAGCTGGTCCTCTCAAGGCTCCTGGGTGTCTCCTTTGCATGAGAATTATTGTAGCCATATGCCTTCCCAACCAGAAAGAACAGAGAGAGAGAAAACGAGGAGAGGGAGAGAGGGAGCACAGGGTGACGCTCTTTATTTGGGAGCAAATAAAGATGGGCTTACAATGGTATTAGCTAAGGTATATCATAATTTATTTTTCATTTTTTTCAAATCACCTTATTTTGTTACCTGAGATAGTCCTTCAATAACTTTCTTTTCCAGTCTCGGGTCAAAAGCAGGTGAGAGGGGTGCTGTCAGCTCGGCCAAAACTCAGAACCAGCGCTCTAGTGGTCAGGTGTGTATGAGAGTCGGGTGTGCAGGTCTTTCAAATCTCATAAATATATATCTCTATGTTTCATACAAGTACAAAGTCTGGGAATTACCTTGGGTAATATATTCCCACACGTTTTTGGTCAGGTGACCAGGGTGCTGAAACCACTAATGTGCTTTCACATCTACGGCTGTTGAACCTACACTTGACGTATTGCACTTCATAAAGATGATTCAAACACATGACACTCGCTATAACCTTCTGGAATATTCCAAAATCCCAGGGGGGCTTGCTCAGAGTGCAATGGCATAATTTGTTAGAAAAATTTAACTTTCAGATATTTATGCGACCAAAATTGACCAAAACCAAAGAGAACTAAACAGCTTGGAGAGTTTCAATGGGCTTTTAAGTACCATAACAACGACAAATACAAATAAAGGGGTTTGGAAGTGCATGAAATCGAAGGCATTCTCAACCTCAAGGTCTCAGTCTGTGGATTATTGGCTGACTGACAGTGCATTTGTCATAGCAGGTCTCTCGCAGTCATTGCACATCTCTCCAAGAAAACCCTCGCTTTTCAATCACAGCCTGTACCCAACTCTCGCAGATAAGAACTACATTCACTTGTCCTCAGTTCGACTCAATATTTACAAGTCAGCTCTAGGAGCAAACCTTGTCTTTCACAAAGACCAAATGGTGTAGACTATTCCTCTCATTTCTAAACACACGGCTGCATCACCGTCATCATAAAACATCAATATCCCGAAACCACGAGCACGGCTGAAGATTTAGTTTTAACGTTCTGGCGCGCCGACACACCCAGCACACACTTGCTTTTCCGAGCGATCTCAACACAGCAGATGACATCACTCAAACACATCGGAGTATACAACCACAGAAGCAAAAGGGTGGACAACCCCATCCTGTGATGCACTGGAGACCTACATATACCCACGCCCAAAACACATATGCAAATATCTGCTCTTTGAAACAGTGCCCTTCTACCTCTCGCTGCTGAGCTTGGGGCCAAGAGCCCTGAGCCACAGACTGCATCGCAACACAGCCCATCTCTCCCAGGACGCTCACCTCCACAGGGGACTAAAGCACAGTTGAAGCTGGCTTAAGGAGATGCTCTGCTCTGCCTGTTTGCACTAAGGTGGGCCTCGGCACAGAGATGATGCAACAGGGAAGAGGTGGAAGGGCATTGCATAGACAGCCTACTACTGGCATTGTTTTTTTTTTCTGTTTCAGCTCAAAGTTACAAAAAGGACAAAACTTCCTCTACATTTGGCATGAAGAAATAGAAGTATCCTCCCTGCTCTGATAGTGAGTAGACGTGTGGTACCGAGGCTAGACCTTAGTAAAATCGCAAAGATGTCTTTTTTTTGTGTGTGTCTGCACACATGCGAGTGAATGTGAACGTGTGTGTGTGTGTGTGTTTTCCCAGATTAAAGATGATTGGCAGTAGCAAAGCAGGGGGACAGGGCATGTGGCTGTTTGTCTGCCTGCCTGCCTGCATGCTGCGGGGCTCCTGATTGCATCAGTGTTGGAGGCTCTACACATTTCTCCAGACTCAGTCTTCTGGAGGCTTCTTCCAGTCTTCCGCCATCCTCCCATCCCTCTCCCTCCACTCTTTCTCCCCAGGGCCCATTAGACGGACTGGACACTCTGTCAGCCTCATATCCACAGCCCCTACAACTGGCAGTTCAATTCAGCCTACAGGTTCCTGTTGGGAGCAGAGGGGTGTGTGTGTGTGTGTGTGTGTGTGTGTGTGAGAATGTGTGACCGTGTGTGTTTGTGTGTGTGTGTGTGTGTATGAATCATCTCTTTTTGAAGAATAGGAGGCACAGGTCTGGATCGTTAACTTCATGGGGCACTTTTCCATAACATGGATCGACATGCACATTTTGCGAGTGCACACAAGGACACATACAGATGTATGAAGCATTAACATCGCTACATATGCATTTTTTTCTCAAAACTGTACAAGATGGTGGAAGTTCGCCGATACAGGGTATTGTATCCTGGCCTTAACATCCAAGTATGTGTGTGTTGCACATGAATTACATATACTGATTTCATCTTTTTTTCTTTTCTTTTTTTTTTTGTATTTACATCCTTGGTTATGGCCAAAAAAACAAACAAACAAAAAAGAAAAAACAAAAAAAGAACAAACTAAAAGGTACAAAAAGAACAACAACAACAAAAATAGAACAACATATTGCACCTTGCAGATGGGCAATATTCTCAGTTTGTTGTGTGTAACGTCATTTTGACAGCACTGTCCACTCTGCTGGTGACCTGAAGTGAGGTTCGGGTTCTGGTTTTGCCGGGCTCAGTTAGGGCCCAGTCCTGTCAGCTACATTCAATACCATGAGGCTCTCCACTACTACAAGAACACTCCTCTCCTCTCCCCAGTCCAGCTTTCTCAAACACACACACACACACACGCACAAAAATACATACACACACACATACAGTGCACACACACATGAACTGGGTTTCAAATCACAAGAGATCTCAGAGAATACCATTAGACAGGGTTTGACGTAGGCCTGTGACACTGTGACTCCTGAAGTTGCTGCCAGAGTCCTTCAGTTAGAAGCCATTTGTGCACCTAACCTCCATGGGTAGATGCTGCCATCCAGGAGATGGGGGAGGTGGTGGTAGGGAGTTGGTGCCAAAAGGGGGGCTGGGGAATGGGGGGCTTTTGGAGAGGGGGGTGGTGTTATAGACTGGGGGGTGGGGTGAGGAGGGGAGTGTTTCTGTAATGTCTGTACATGCGTTCACGCACCAAGCACATATATCTCAATGCACATCTCTACACCTGCATGTGTTTCACACACTTCGAACAAGTGCCAGCAGTTCTGCCCTCGCACCCAGATTCATTAGAGTTTTGTGTTGTGTGAGGTATGAGAAGGTTTTCTGTTTCAGTTCTTTTTTTCATATTTTTAGTTTTCTGTTGCATTACATTTTCCTGTGTGTTTATGTATGTGTGTGTTTATTCAGTCTTTGATTTTTTTTAAAAAAGAAAAAAAATATATATAAAAAAGGAAAATATTCCTGTTTTTTTGTTTCATCTGTAAAGTCCTCTTGATAAAAGGACGGACAATAGGATAGCTACACAGACAAGAGAGCAGTTGGCTTTTTCAATAGAAACTAGAGGTGATGTGAGAAAGAGGTGAAGTTTTTCTTTTTGTCTAGGTTACACTGCACGCATGGTCAAAAAGGTGACTATCTCTGTTGTTTCCTCTCTTCTAGACAGAGCGGTTAAGCATCAAAAACAAACAAACAAAAAAAACAAACAAACAAAAAAAAACATTGAGATTATTATTATTATTTTTTTTAAAGCTCTCATCTTTTTTGTTCTGGAGTCTTTCAAATTTCAACATTTTCCGACTGGGTTTTTGATTATATCAGTTATCTCTTTATCTTTCAAATTAAGTTGACTCAGAGGGTAAAGCAGCATGGTAACCCCTACACATCCACACACATCCACACACACACAAGCACACAAACAAGCACACACACAAAATCTGATCAACTCTCCAGACTCAAGGACATGACTATTGCCAGATCTGTGTTTTTGTCTCTCATCCTGTCCTGTGTCCTTGTCATGATTTTTCCGGACATGAGTATCACATATCCACATCCATGGAATGCCAACCCTTTCCTTGATCATTTCAGAGAGGAGGTGTTAGGTGGTCCTCCTTCCTTTCAGGAGTGGGGAGATTGCAGGAGATGGAGGGTGTTTGGGAGAGACTTCCGGGGCAGGAGGATTCGCTCATTCACTTGTTCGTTTGTTCATCCATTTTTCTCTGTCTCGTGCTTGTTCTCGTTTCCTCTGCTGCCTTTGGGAGATCTGTAGTCATGCCCCCTGCCCTTCCATCAAGCCCCAGATTTATGCGAAGGTGGAAACTGTTCTCTGCAGAAACATGCGTGCACACACACACCCACACACACACACACACACACACACACACACACACACACACACACACACACACACACACACACACACACACACACTTTTGCTGCTGCTTTCCACCAGCACTGAGTTGGAGAGGTCTCTCTGAGGTCCACGGCTGTGTGCCCGTGGTGGCCCACTTCTCGTTCGGTGTCCATGTCTCCGAGGTCTCTGAGTACACGTGCGTTCACTCTCAGTGTGCACACATGACTTAGTCTTTTTTTGGGAAGGGAGAGGATCAATAAGCCAGGTAAAACAGTTAGCATGTGTGTGTGTGTTCGTCTTAATACTGCAATCGGGTAGTCCACACCCCACACTCATCAGTGTGTACGTGTGTTTAGGTAGGGCTGCTCTTCTGTTACACAGAAGGCCAATTATTAATTAGGTGGGCAGGTGTGTGTCTAGTGTCACTTCTTTCACTCTCTCTCTTGCTTTCTCTTCTAACTTCTCCACAGGGTACTTGCCATCCGTACCTCTGAGGGCGTGCAGAGAGGAAGGAGACGTGGGTGGGGTGGGGTAGATAGTTGGGACCACTGCTTTAGTGCAAAAACTCTGACGCTCGAGCGGATGAGTGCAGGAGTGGCACGGACAGACTTTGTTTTTTCTTCTCCCCGTCGTCTGGCATTTTGCCACGGCCCCCCACTGCTCTCATCCTCTCATCTATCCATTCATCTTTCCATCCACCAGTCCACCAAAAACATTAAGAAAATCTCAACACACCCACGCTACTTTAGGTTTTTTCTCTTTCTCTGTCCCTCTTTTTCATTCACAAAATAACTGCTAGGTGTTAGGAAAAAAAAAGACTTCAAAGGATGTTTAGGATGTTTTTAACGTTTTCTCCTCTAAACAGTGCTTAACACATCAGCTTCAGGCCTGGCCTCTGCAGGGTTGGGGCATTCTTTGTTTTTTCATCTCACATATTTTTTTAAGTTTTGTTTCTTTTTTTTTAAGGTTGTGTTTTTTTTCTCCAAAAAGAGAAAAAAGAGAGAGAAAAATAAGTTCAAAGTTCACCTCAGCATGTCCTCTTCATAGGTAGGGCACCTGTCACAAGTCACATGGCTTCCTCCCACGATGCAGGGTTCTTTCAGCCAAGAGGGGACTCATTTTCAAAATTAAAAAGAAAGAAAGTGACACTTGGTCCCACATAAAAGACAGAAAAAAAAAGACACAAAGGAACAAATCATGTGACACCCCTTGTCCCGCGCCCCTCAAACAGAATCCTATCCAAACCCAGCCCAATATGAGGAAAAAAATTAGAAGGATAGGGGATAGGATGCTAGCTTCTGGGGAGGGGGGGGGGGGGGTCGGGGTGAGGTTTGGGGTGTGTGTGTGTTGAGGGGGGGTGGGTGTGGTGGTGTTGTTGAGCCGGCCCTCCTGTCTGCAGTGGTATATCACCAGGTCTGTGAGAGAGGGCAGAGGGATGGTGAGGATAGAACACTGTGGGTAACTGTGTGTGTGTATGCGTGTGTTTGTGTGTGTGTCTGGGTGTGTGGGAGGAGGCTGTGGGTAGCTGCCCTGTGTTCAGAGGTGAGGTAGAGCCTGTTAGCACAGAGGCAGTCTATGAGCCACAGCCGGAGGTGTGCCCACGTTTGAGGTAAATATGATGGCCTTTCCTGCAGCCCTAACCGCCAATGGTTGTTCTGTGTCTGTGTTTGTGTGTGTGTGTGTGTGTGCGTGCGTGCGTGCGTGTGTGTGTTTGTGTGTGCGTGTTACCATGGCGGCAGTGGCTGCGGAGCGAGGAGGATCTGGACTGAAACTCACAGAGCCCTGGACGGCAGGGCTTACATTAGCACTGCAGTGCATACAGTTAAAAAATGAGGCATTTGAGTTTTTTTTTCTCTGAGGTGTGTGTGTCTCGTGTGTCTACATGAGTGTGTCAAGGATGGCGGCCTTGGCTACCCTGTTCTGATGCTAATCAGTGCTATTCAGATAGTCTGCGCACTGAGGAGGTGTATGTGTGTGTGTGTGTGTGTGTGTGTGGTCAAAGGCTGGATTCTTTACAAGTTGCTGGGCACTGGACCCATTAACCAGCTCTTTTAAAGTTGGTCTCGCTTTCACTCTCTTCTTTCAGTCTCTTCCCACTCTCCTTATTATCGGAACACCACTCTCTTACTCTTTCTCTCTCTCTCTCTCTCTCTCTCTCTCTCTCTCTCTCTCTCTCTCTTTCTCTAAAGTGTCGTTTACATGGAGCCTAGTTTGTCAAACTGATACGGATAGCTAATACAGATAGCCCTATCATCCATACGAACACATTCTATCCGCACCTTGTTTCTGCAACGATCGCAGTCCGGGGTAGAAAGTGAGTAGATTTGAATCGGTACGGGGGCTGGTGTTCGTCTGCACGGTTTCACGCAACCTGATGACGTCACTGCCCCACGTGATCAATTCGTGATCTCCAACCACTGTTTATATCCCTTGTTCTCCCTCAAAATCTCACTCATGGTGGGCCTCGAATTTACTAACATTAACCATGTCTTCTGATTTTTGATTAGCCCCCTATCTTGATCTAATTTTTCTTATTCAGACGTAACATAACTTTCATGACCACAAATATAAATTGGCCAGCGATTTAATTTGCTTTTTTATTCATAAATGTATGTAAAATGCTCGGAGCAATGCATCGTGGGAAATGGGATGACAGACATGTCATGTTACTGTTCCAAACTCTTTATTATCAATAGAAAAAAGAATTCATTTTCGCATATCCTTTAGTCTGACCACTGATTTTATTAACCATCATAATGTAATGTTGTTAATTGGAGCTTGAATGTCTTGTGTAATTTGTTTATCCGTTTGCTGCTTCCTTTACCTTGTGCTTTTGAGTCTCTTCTTCTAGGTTTTTCACGTTTTTTCAGTTGTGTAAATAAAGCGCTAAAGCGCCACCCACAGGCGTGAGGTATGTACTACAGTCGGTTCACCGCAATCTGCTGCCTCCGTGTTTACGCAAATCTCTCGTTGCCAGCCTCCGTATGTACGAAATTAAAAGATTCGATTGGTGTGAAAAGTAAATCCGATTCGGAGGCCCTAGACTTCGTGTGCATTGCACCTAAATCTCCCCTACAGTGACTTTCCTGAGAAAGAAGGGCTCAATTATCATTCAAGCGAGGCCTGGGGCTGGCAGAGGAAGCCTAGGCAATGACATGGCAGACCCACACACAAAGGTACTGAGATTGCACTGTTTTTCATCTATGTGCATATATGTGTGTGTGTGCTCTCGTAAGTGAATATGTGTGCCTCAGGTAGTTCTTTCGGAAATCACATAAAAAAATTAAAAAAAGAGAGAGATGTAGACCCAGAGCTTTAAGACAGTCTGGGATCCTTGACTATGGAGGAGGTGGGTGGGGTTCTGTGTGTGTGTGTGTGTGTGTGTGTGTGTGTGTGTATGTTTCTGTGTGTGTGTCTGTGTATGTGGGGGGGTTGGGGGGTGCACTGACATCAAACAACAGCCTCCCGAACACCTCCAGAGAGGCCCATACCGTGGCACCTCTCCCATTCAATGAAAGTAAAAGTCCAACATAGCACCAGGGTTTGGTTGAGGAACATCCTCCCACTCCAGTGTGTGTGAGGCTCAGGTTCTCATTAGCACAGAGAGAGACGAGTGAAATGAGGTCTGTCCGTCGTTCATCTTGATTTAAAAACAATTAAAAAAACGAAAAACAAACAGCAAACACTTTCGCAGAAAAAAACTAAATCACACTTCCAGGATAGGTTGAAAAAATTTAACGAAAAAAATGGAGGAAATATTCCCACTTGAGTGTATTGGTGGTTGCTGCCTTGAAAAAGTGTCCTGGATCCTAATAATAACACAGCCCTGACCGGAGTAACGCTGAGATATTCACAATGAAATACAACTAACCAGTTATTGATCCTATTGGTTGTCTTCCAAGGGGCGGGGAGAGAATCTGCTCACAGCTGAGACAGCTGAGTAGCCACGCCCCTTTAACAATGCTGGCATTGATGTCATTTCCTGACACTCAGAAAGGAAGGCCAGCCTCCAACAACGGTCTGAGAAGTTTGTACACAAACAAGAGGTTTTCGTGTTAATGTGTGAGTGCGAGTGTTTGTGCGTGAGTGTGTGTGTGTGTGAGTGTGTGTGTGTGTGTGTGTGTGAGTGTGTGTTCCCCTATGTTGAGGTGTACTTCGGCAGGAAAGGTAAACTGTCAGTATAAGACAAAGGAGCAGAGACAGAAGGGCCAGCATACTGTATCTGATCAGGGCAGTGAGATGTGTGTGTGTGTGTGTGTGTGTGTGTGTGGGGGGGGGGGGGCACGGGGATGGAGGGTGGGGGGGGGTTGAGGGGGAACAGTGGGGCTGGGGTCAGGTGATGAGGGCTGAGTATCCAAACCAAAGCAACCCCCCCCCCACCCCCACCCCCACCCTGAAAAACAAAACCGTAAACAAACATACAAAAACATAAAAAAATACACAAAATTGAAGCAAAGCCGGTGGTGACCCCTCTCCCCCATCCCTCCAACCCCCCCTTTTGCCAATGCTTCTGCTGGTGTCTGATTCACACGTGTCGGTGACGAGACGAAACGGTGCCTTGTTACTCTGAAGAAAAACAACAGACCAAACGTCAAATAAAAAAAGACCCTGGGATAGGGTGGGCGGCGATGGCAGGGCAAGGGAACGGGAGAGAGGTGACGCTCCAAGAGTCCTTCCTGCCTCGTGTGTCCAGGCTCCGACTGCTTCCACTGCTCCTCCAATCAGACTCCCTCCTCTGGCTTCTTCTCCTCCTACTCCTTCTCTTTGTCTCTCTCTTCCCCCTCCTCCCTCCTCCCTCACACCTCCTGGTCCTCAAACACCTCCAGGAAGAGCGGGGGGAAGAGCTCGTTGGGGCACTCCACCTTCATGTGCAGGAAGCGGCTGGCGTGGCAGGCCCCGATCATGCGCAGGTCCGTCACCTTCATCAGCAGCTTGGGCCAGAAGTGGGGAATGTTGTGCTTGCGGTAATTGATGTAGTGCTCGAACGCCAGCAGGTACATCTCCTGGCACTTCTCAATCTTGTCTACGCAGGTGATGCCCGAACGGTCTGAGACAGTGAGTGAGATAGAGAGAGGGGGGGAGATAGAGAGATAGTGAAACAGAGGTTGAACATCAAGCGTAGTTGCATTAGTTCAGGCAGGCCATGGTAGTCCACCCACTTCTCAGCCATCAGCTGAAACTGACATCCTTTTATCAACAGATTGATGAGGCGGATAAGGTCATGTGTTATGGGGAATTTTACAATCCAGGCAGCACATATTCCTGAATAAAACTGCTGATTGTTTGACCCCAAGGTCTTTCTACCCACGACTCAGCCTGGGCTTACATTTTCTTTTTATTTCACAGTGGACGTGAACACAGCATGTTCCTTAGCAGTCCACTGTTTTCAGTCACTGGGATTATAGCCTGCATTTATGAAGGCACTGGTCTGAGTAATCCATATGAGATTCATATGATATTCCTGGACCTTCAGCGCAGAGTCTGCTTGGGAATACTTTAATCAATCTTCAAAAGTCCCTTTGCTAATGACAAATGGTTACCCTTTACGGTCCCTGTTCTTCACAAAATAGTGTCTGAGTTAAGAACAGGTCTCTTTGGCCTCTTTCTTCACAGCAATGGCATGGTTTTTAGAGGTGTTCTTTTTGGGGGGGGGGGGGGGATGCAATCCCTCCTTTAAGGTACAATAATGGCACATCAAAGGAGCAAGGGCTTATTCTGATTTTAATGCAGTGAATGAAGTCCCCCCTTCTCTCTTGCCCTTTTCAAACATCTTAATTCAGTCAACCGATAAGATCCACATGCACTAAAAGAAAACAGATAAAAAAAACCCAGCATGCTTCATACTTCATACAAGCTACTAAAAGACAGAAAGGAGAGACAGAGACCTGCAGCCATACATAAACGTATAGACCAGTTTGTTGCCAGAGTATGCAGAGACACGTGTATGAGCTAGTGTATAACCAGAAGCTTTCAAGTACTTCCCAGCCACTTACGAACACTAGCCAGAGCCTATTAACACTTCAACATGACCCCCCACAACCTTTGACCTTTGACCTCTATGACCCCTCACTGACCCCTCACCTGAGCTCATGAGAAGTACAGCCTGTAGGAGCGCCACCTCTGTGTCGTCCAGGTTGAACTGTGCCAGGCTCTTGCCCAGGTCGAAGATGGCATCGGACACCACGCCCAAGCCGCCGTTCTTGAGCTGCTCGCGCTTGACGGCCATCTCGCCGCTCAGCGTCAGTGTCTCGCTTTCGGGGTCGTAGCGCACTGCCGCCCGAAGGGACATGATCTCCATGCAGCAGCCTTTCAGAAGGATGATCTGGTCTTCACAAGGCAGCTGAAAGAGAGAGAATGAGAGAGCGAGAGAGAGAGAGAGAGAGAGAGAGAGAGAGAGAGAGAGAGGTGAGTTGCACAGGAGGACGGGCACTGTGCGTTTACATTTGTGCGTTGTGGTGGGGATGGCCATCACTATGCATCTAAGAGGTAATGATCAGCAGACACACACACGCACGCACGTACACACACACACACACACACACACACACACACACACACACACACACACACACACACACACACACACACACACACACACACAAACACACACACCCTGCCTACAATGTAAAAAAGGAGCACACAAACATGCACACACACACACAGACACACACACACACATATACATAAAAAGGTAGGGTTTCACTCACACACACAGACGCACACACACACATACACATACACACACACACAAATTATGTGGACTCAAAAGCACAGAGCTTGGTTACCCTGTCAGCCTCATTAGTGCTGCCCGTGGTTCTGATTACGGACACTTAACGACCCCTGCCTCGCAAGGGAGCGTCTCTGCTTGCAGCCCGCCCGCCCGCTGGGCTCCCTGCAACACGACCAGCCCTCTGCGCCCATAAACACCCAGAGCAACAGTGTGAGAGATGCCAGCCAGCTCAGGGGGACAGGCCAGAGTATGCCACACTCACCCTGATGGGAATGTGCATAGGATGGTGTGCTAGTGCAGACAAAAATAGAAGAACTCCCATGCCTCTCCTTCTCCTTCTCCTTCTCTCTCTCTCTCTCTCTCACACACACACTCATATACATGTGCAGAGACATATGTGCCTACCTACTCAAATAGAAATGTGCTCACAGATGACATGTAGCAGAGGTGGAATCAGAGATGAACTGTGTGCACACGCACACACACACACACACACACACACACACACACACACACACACACACACACACACATACACACACACACACACACACACTAGAGCATGGCAACCCGACCCGAGCCCGTCGGAACCTGTCGGGTTGGGCCGGGTTCGGACAAATATTAGAAATGTATAAGCGGGCTCGGGTCGGGCTCGACACATCAGCGCGATAATGCATTGAACATTCCAAATTTAAAATATCTTAATAAATAGTCAAGCCAACTGTCTGCTTCACATGATGCAAAAGTTCGTTTTTGACAAATAAAATAAATTACATTTAGGTCCTTCATTTTAGGATAACAGCCTTCTTCCCGTGGCGGGAATTTGTTTATGTCTGTGACAACACGATTACAGGTGGCAAAATGGCATCACGGAGAAAGTTCATCTGGAGACTTTAAAATGATACTAAACGAAGGGAAATCTACTGTATGGAGATATTTCTGCTTAGTAGACGATGCAAATTCTAATTTGGTTGTTGGATATGTCCAATGTAAGAAGTGTGAAGTTTTAATGAAATATGATTGATGCAACTATCGTTCTCCACAACAACATGGATTAAACCTCGGATAGTTTCAGGCGTGCTAAAAGATCTTCAATGGTAAGACTTGTCTGTTGTGCCTCCGTTGGTGTAGCATGAAACGTGAGTTTTACTAAAGCATAGCGTTTGTAATGTGTAGCTATTTCATTCCGTTTGTTAACCTTTCCTGCTGTCTGTCTCTGAAAGTTGGAGATTGCAGGGGAGTAAAATGCTCCACGGCCGAAGTAGATTACATGTTTTTAACTTCGGGGTTAATTCCCTTTCCTTTAAGTCTGCTGCTGGTTAGTAAATACAGACCGCAGGAAAGGTTAACAAACGGGATGAAATAGCTACACATTACACACGCTATTAATATGCTTTAATAAAACTCACGTTACTCACATACTGGTTAACACTGTTACAGCACAAATGTTTGTCGCTAGTACATCCTAACTATGCGTCACCTTTGTCCTTGTACGTGCTCCTCTTAAAGGAGCCGCACCATTTTACTAAACGTTCTTGCAATGTGAATCATTTAATTTAAATATGCTTATTGGCCTTATTGTGTACGGTTGTGCGTTTAACAGCGCTTGTTTGTGTGTGAGAGAGAGAGAGCATTTAACTGTTGATGCCACAGTTTAATAGGCCAGGATATTCATAAAAGACGTACGACAATGTGGCATAAGTAGGCTACTATGAACAGTTGAGGAATTAATTCCGTCGGGCTCGGTTCGGATTTGAAAAAAAAAATGTTAATGGCTGTTGGTCTCGGTCCGGGCTCGGTTACTATTCTGTCGGTTGAGGGCCGGGCTCGGACAGAAAAAAACGGCCCGAGCCACGCTCTAACACACACACACACACACACACACACACACACACACACACACACACACACACACACACACACACACACATACACACACACACACACACACACACACACACACATACACACACGCAGGGCAGGGCATACAGAGCAGGCAGACGGCATCTACTAAATAAAACAGGCTAGTAATTAACCACTTAATTTCAATGACAAACAATAAGACCCCAGCCCACTCCGCTGCACCACATCTTAAGCTAATCCAAGCGCTGGGTGGGGAGTGGGATGCTTGCCGTGTTCAGTCTCAATTACAAAGATTCATTTCATCCAGCTACTGTCGCAAACACACATGCAATTATGAGCAAAAGTCCCAACAGAAGCAATAAACATTGCACATCAACACTGCACATCGCAGCATTTTACTGTGATGGCCTGACAACTTCACATAGTTATTCCATAATTCACACAGTTCATGAAATACGCACACAACCACGCAAATATGCAAGCTTGACAAAACAGAAAGATAATTCCATACACACATACTACATCTCGCACAAACACACACACACCAAAACCACACATGCATACAGAAACCCAAATACATTGACAGACAGGCAACCTAACACACAGGCAGTCACACACCCGTATGAAAATACACACAGTTCATGAAATACGAACACAACCACGCAAATATGCAAGCTTGACAAAACAGAAAGATAATTCCATACACACATACTACATCTCACACAAACACACACACACCAAAAACACACATGCATACAGAAACAGGCCAACCAACACACACCTGTATGGAAAGACACACATATGGAAACAAACAGGGGTGACCCACCTCTGAGAACATGGGCAATTTTTTGGCAAAGTCAACCACGCGGGTGATGGCAGGCGTGATGATCTTGGTGAACTCGCTGAAGGCCTCCAGGTCCACCTTGTCTCCGTCTGTGGTAGGGGCCACAGGAGACTGGCCGATGTCCTCTGGCTGCAGGCGGGACAGGGGGGACGCAGAGTGTCAACGTCAGGACATGATAATATGCATTGAATAATTTCACATTCATGACGTCCAGTCTATATCATATATAAACAGATTTTGTTCGACCAGTGTTTGCAATTTATTTGCCTTGTTTTGTTTAAAAGAGGGCATCAGCATCATCAGCAGCAGCAGCGAAAGCCCTCAAAATGATCACAGATGCGCTCGAAAGACGAGCAAAGCCTCAGTATTCTCTTGCAGGAGGATTTCTCAAATCCCAGCCATGAGGGAGTTGTGCTGCTACATCACGTCACTGTACAAGGACATAATCCTCACACACTCATCTACGCTGAGCCACACAGAGATGAGAGTTCGAGAGGACGAACACACTCTTGCCCGGCGTGTGTGGCATGTGTGTGGCGAGAGCGGAGCACTCCTCCTCACACACAGCCTGGTAGGGCGAGTGTATTTTTAACTCCTGCCCTGCAGAGCCAGGCTGTGTGTGTGTGTTGGGGATGGGTAGGGCTCAGCGGTGTTCTGGATGCGGAGGAAGATGTAGGACCTGAACGTGTGTGTGTGTGTGTGTGTGTGCTGGTCATTACCTGTCCTAAATTAGCCACAGACTGGACGCGAGCCAGTGAGCTAGACTGACATTTACTAATCCCTATGGGGTTGGGGGGTTGGTAGGGTGGCACTGTATGGTGTAATCTGGATTAGTAGAGGGGAGGGATACTTTATTCCCACAGCCTTGTGTGGTCACGTTCACTGTCCTCTCATGCCCACCCCCCCCACCCCCCCCACACACACAGCAAGGCCAATGAGAATGCAGATCAGAAAGCCACACTTGCATGCCTTTTGTGTGTGTGTGTGTGTGTGTGTGTTTGTGTGTGTGTGTGTGTGTGTGTGTGTGTGTGAACAAAACACGAGCGATTCTTGGCACGACATTGTGTAGCACAGCGGTAAACAAATCAGGTGTGAGGACCTGAGCAGAGCAGAGCAGAGCGAACGAGAGCGCACCATGATTGGCCCATCTGAACCGTGACCGAGAAGCCGCTGTCCTCAGAGCACCTCGGGCCTGCCGTCACTGCTTGCTTGCGCGGCCGAGCGGTACGATAGCGTGTACAATAATGCGCCGCGTTGCCCGAGAGCATACAGCCGTGCCTGTGCGTGACTGCGGCTGAGATTTCCAGCGCTTCCCATACCCTCCCTGTGCAGTCCGGGCCCTTGTGCTTGCGCTTGCCAGAAAGCTTGGCAATTACAGCCATTTTTGCAATCATTCAATAATGGCTTTCGATTGCTTACATTTTTCTCAAACTGAACCGCACATCAACAGTAATGTTTCGTGAGATGTTGGGAAATGTGACTTTCTCCAGAGAGCAGGCCCAGGACAAAACAGAGGGAAAAACAAAGAAAAGATAAAGAGAGAGAGAGAGAGAGAGAGAGAGAGAGAGAGAGAGAGAGAGAGAGAAGAGGGAATACTAACAAAAAGAGAGAATTTACAGTTACGGGGAGGGAGAAAGAGGCCACGTGAAAAACAGAGGAGGGATGCACGTCATAGGGAGACAGAGAGGAAGCGTGGAAGTAGTAAATGATCTGAGAAAGTGAATGTGCAGTGAGAGAAAAAGAAATGGGAATCTTTTTTGTATATGTGAGAGACCTCCAACTTTTAAAATACCCTTATTGGCACACTTTTCTATAATTAACTTTGCGCCAATGAACATCAAGACTTTTAAAAGGCTCACACCTGACACCACAAACAAACAGATGGATTAAATTCATAAATAAACTCCTGAGAAGGTGACAAGACAGCCGTAAGAGGGGGAGAGAGAGAGAGAGAGAAAAAAACACGTGCTCTGGGAGACTACAGAGGACTTGTGACTAAGTTCCACAGGTGAAGGAGTCTGGGCAGAGGGTGGGGAGGTGCAGTGGGGTGGAGTAGGGGTTGGGGGGTCTGGGGGTCATAGCAGGACTCAAATCAATGCTCAGCCTCTTACTTTGATTAAAAACCCAGCGGGCTCAAGCGGCCCTCTCCACTCCTGCAATCAGCAGCGGACCTCTCCTGGCAGGCTTGACTGATCAAGGGGAAATTGCCAGGAGGGGCTGGGTGTGTGTGTGTGTGTGTGTGTGTGTGTGTGTGTGTGTGTGTGTGTGTGTGTGTGTGTGTGTGTGTGTGTGTGTGTGTTTATGTGTGTCTGTGTGTGTGTGTGTGTGTGTGTGTGTGTGTGTGTGTGTGTGTGTGTGTGTTCTGTGTGTGTGTGTGTGTGTGTGTGTGTGTGTGTGTGTGTGTGTTTATGTGTGTGTGTGTGTGTGTGTGTGTGTGTGTGTCTGTGTGTGTGTGTGTGTGTGTGTGTGTGTGTGTGTGTGTGTGTGTGTTTCTGTGTGTGTGTGTGTGTGTGTGTGTGTGTGTGTGTGTGTGTGTGTGTGTCTGTGTGTGTGTGTGTGTGTGTGTGTGTGTTTGTGTGCTGGTCACCACTCGCCTCTCACACACACTCTCCCTCCGTCTCTCTCCCCTCCCCTGACCTCTCCCAACTCTTCCCTCCCACTCCCTCAAGTTTTACACACGCCTCTGTTTGACCGATGAAGGACAACAACAACAGGGGCAGGGCATCGATTACGGAGAGGAGATGAGAGGAGAGGAGAGGAGAAGAGAGGAGAGAGGGGAGAAGGAGGGAAAAAAACAAGAGAGCTTTTGTTTTCCACAGACAAACAAGAAAGAAATCTGTGTGGGGTATTGACTGGCTGGCTGGGAGAACAAGGATCTGTTGGTTTTGCTTTCTAAAAGCAATCATTTGGCCCTGGATGCCGGGAGACAGACGAAGGGGATGAAGGCCATGCCAGGTCAGTCAACTGAGCCGATTTGATCAATATGGGGATAGCTGGCAACCTGACAGGGCCCAAAAATATACTTTGTGGTTCTTCTCTGACAGTCACAGATCTACTTGCCATGAGCTCCAGCTCTCTTGGAACACCATCATTCAATTCAGTGTGTTGAGCGAGGGGTGTGTGGGTATGGGTATAAAATTGGACACCCTGCAGTGTGTGCTTCAGAGCATTAATTGTGTGTGTGTGTGTGTGTGTGTGTGTGTGTGTGTTTGTGTGTGTGTGTGTGTGTGTGTGTGTGCGTGCGTGTGTGCGTGCGTGCGTGCGTGCGTGCGTGCGTGCGTGCGTGCGTGCGTGTGTATAAAGAACTGTGTGCATGTGCACAGCCTGAGCCTACAGTCTGCTGGTGCTGTGAGTGCAGCTTCATCTCTTAAATGCTCATCATGTTTGGAGCGGGGCTTTTAATAGGCTCATATGGCCATCTATCTCCAGCTCTGTCTCTCATTGAGCTATCAATCTCAATCTCAATCTCCATCTCAAGAGCTCCCCTTCCATTCTCACTCTTGCTCATTCCCTCTCGTTTCTCACTTTAGTGCTTGCAAGTGTTTTAACAAGTTGGCACGGGCCTTCTCTCTGCTGGTCTTGACTTCTTGCAGTCTCTTTTTACTGACAGTCCAAGGCCTCGGCACAGCCACTCCGCTCCCATCTGTCTATAGGCCTACTGACTTGACTGAGTCTCTCTCTCTCTCCATCCATTCCTCCCTCCCCCCTCTCTCTGCCACAAAGTTGTAAAAATGACCACAGCACTAAACTGCTTCGGAGCCCCGAGCCCTTTAGCCACTAGTAGCCCCTAGAAACCTCCTCATGCCACTGCTGGACACACAAGGCCCTTGTGAGCAGCAGAGGGCACGCTGGCAGCATGAGGGCCATACCCCCCCCCCCTCCCCTCTCCCTCCATCCCTCTCCCTCTCTCCCACCAAAAGCACCACAAACCACCATGGGACTGGTTTTATAGGAATTAGCTGTAAAGGTTATATAGGTTGGAGTTCTTTATGAGGCGTTTTATAGGTTGGAGGCACTGGAAACTGGTAGGCGGTTAGTTTCCTCTCCCTCTCTCTCTCTCTCCTCATCTCTTTTTGGTCTGGCTGATGGAGGTCAGCGGGTGCAGAAGGGGCCATGGGCTGGCCAGGCCTGCGGTGCCCCCTCGTAACGGTAACGGGGCTGTGCAGAGCAAATTGACTGTGGTTTTGTGGGGGGAGCCACAGAGAGCGGAGCGGCAGGCTGTGAAATACAGGGACGCCTTCGTCTGGGGGGGACGACTCTGTCATGGAGCTGCACGGTGCTACAGACTGACTAATAACCTGCTGCATAACTCTTTTATAGTCCTGTCCAACTATACGTCTGGACTTACGCTGTTTCATACGGCATATGCCAGAAGAAAGCATTTTGAAGTCTGAGAGAAAGAAGAGGAAAACAGTAAGAGAGTGAGTGCATCTCTCTCTATCACTTTCTCTCTGTGTCTGTTTGTGTGTGTGTGTGTGTGTGTGTGTGTGTGTGTGTGTGTGTGTGTGTGTGTGTGTGTGAATGACAAAGAGACAGAGAGAGTTCCTAACACCCACCTGGCTTGTCTCCCTAGTGTATCCACACCTGTCTGTGTGTGTGCGTGTCCTTAATGTCTGTGAGTGTGTCTCACAGGGCACCACACAAAGGCCAATGTGAGCCAGCAGCGCTAACCGCACTGACAACTGGGTGAAAGGTCACAGAGTGTGGGGGATGAATGTGTGGGATTGGGCGGTTTACACAAAACAGATCCTATCCAGAGAGAGAGATAGAGAGAGAGAGAGAGAAAGAGAGAGAGAGAGAGAGAGAACGAGGTTGAGGGAGACAGAGAGCTGGGCACAGAAAAACAGAAAGGGAGAGCACTTCTCTCATTCCTTCTTTCTCCTTCTATCCCTCTTTTCTTTTCTTCCCTCATCTTCACTCAAGCCATGCCCTTTCGTGAGGTGAGGTGACTGATCAGTTTGACCTGCAGTCTGATGTTTCTGCACAAGCAGTCAAAAAATGCTCTCAGACACTCCCCTTTTATCTCATACACTGAGCCTGTCTCCTGGCAACCAGCGCCTGTGATGACCCTGACTGACATCTGTCATCTGTCCAGACTGATGTGACGTCGCCAGGTTTTTCATTTTGTTTCCGTGTGATTGGTTGTTGAGACAGGTGGGGTGGGGAGGGAGGGGGTTTGGAATCAGAGCTCAAGCACATGTTGCAACCCACTGAACACATAAGCACCTTATAATCTTCTGCTGGCACACACACACACACACACACACACACACACACAGACAGACTGAGAGAGTGACAGAAAGAGAGAGTGACACACACAAACACACACACACCAGGTGTTGACATTCTGAGACTGAGGGGCAGGATTTAAAGCCGTACCTGCTATGACTCAGATAATCAGATGAGTGTGTGTGCTGTCACGTACCAAGCTACTTCCCAGCTCGTTCAACGGAAGATACACTCAAATGCCAGAAAGTAGGGCCGTAATGTGTGTGTAACAAAAGAAAACAAATCAAACAGAGCTGAAGCCCTCCTTCTCTCCCTCCAAAGTCTTGCCACGCACTGAGAGCCCAAGCAGCTTTGGGGTTTTGTTCAGTTTAGTTTATTCAGTCCTTTTTTGGTACATTGATCCTTTCTCATAAAATACTGGCTGGTGCTCCCTACTTTCGGTGTCCCTGTGTGGTTCATGTAAACGCAATGGCGCGTGAGCGACTTCTCACGATGTGGCTACAGGTGATTAGCTGGCTTAAAACGGAAAGAGAAAACACGAACACGAAAACCTGCTGGCCATGGCGCCAAGCTAATCCACCTACGTCTAGGGTGATCAGGCCTGAGAAAAACACTCCTTTCAAGAAAACCTTAACACTGTACTTGTACTTCTCAACTCCTGTTGCAGCAACACTATCGATAGCTCACACAATATCTACACCAACGCCTACTGAGGGACCGTCAGCTGTAGACATACAACGCAACAGGTCCCAGTTATCAATTAAACAAAGAAATAAACAAAATATAATGTTCTCATGTGTATGTATGTAACAGTGTGCATATGTGTGTGTTTGTATGCAAGTTTATGACAGAATAGACAGACAGATAGAACTGAGTTCACTTCTAGTATTTTGAGGTTAGAAGCCAGTGGCGGACCACTAAGCACATATAGAATGATAGAATAAGAAAAGCAAAAAAAAGAGGCAGACCGAAAAGAACAGAACAAAGGAGTAGAACACGAATGAAAGGAAGGAAAGGCCGAAGGGGAGAGAGAGGACCAGGGAGATAGAAATAAACAAACATAAAACTGAGAGGAAGAGTGGAACCACATAAGAGAGAGACGACGGACTCGTTCTGGGAGAGATAAAGGCGTGCTGCTCACCAGGAACTTGCGCTTCTGCTTCCAGTGCGAGCCCTGGGCGTTGGTGTGGCGGTGGGCCTCCGTCACCATCCGGATGAGCTCCCACTCGGAGCTGGTGGGCTCGGGCCGGTTCTGCAGCGTCTTTACCATCTCCTCCTTCTTCCGCCGCTCACGGTTCTCCTCGATCAGCCGGCGCTTGGCCACGCGCTTGGCCTCATCCAGCACCACTAACGGAGAAAGAGAGAGAGAGAGAGAGAAAGAGAGAGAGAAAGAGAGAGAGGGAGGGACAAATAAATGTAAAATCCATTTTCATTTTCATCCAATAGTTTCAATATGTGAAAAACTTTTGATACATTTTACTAACGCTATAATTTTTTTATAATATAATTTCGATTCTACTGTAACTCGCTGTATGTGAACAGTCCTGCTGATGAAACTACCTCGACTTGAAACATCGAATCTGAATTGATTAGAATTGAGAGAGAAACAGAGTGGGATAGGGGTGTGAGAGAGAGGGGGAGATATTATTACAAGCATTCACTATTTTCACCCATTTCACCATAGGATACTATGCAATCTAAAATCCTACAACATGAAACGAATAAACCCACGGACAGGACAAAGCAGTTCATGAAGGTCGTCATTATTGATTCATGGAGCAACAAATGACAGCCCGAACCACTCGGAAAAAGTGGATGAGTATCTCTCCGTCATTATCTCTCACTTCATTTCATTCTTTTGTGAAATTGCAGCTGAGTGATTTAGCGATTCGAGAAAAGCATGACATGCTAATGTACGCCTGTCTCAATTTGACTTTGACAGGAGACACAGACACTGTAGTTAACAAGGAGGCAGAGAGAGAAAGAGAGAGAGAGAGAGAGAGAGAGAGAGAGAGAGAGAGAGAGAGAGAGAGAGAGAGAGAGGGAGAGAGAGAGAGAGAGAGATGACATTTTTATGAGACGAGAGGCTACATGAAGCTGGGACTTTAGAAGACAAGGGAGGTTGGAGCACTAAACGTGTCCGACATAAACGGGGACAGAGCAGGGGAACAATAAAGAGGGCCTGAAAAGACAGGCGAAGCACAGCATAAAACGAGGAAAGAGATGACAAGACCAGGAACAAAGAGTCCGGACATGGTGGACGGGACAGAGAGATGAGAGTGCGAGGATAACAGGGCATGCAAGAGAGATGAGGTTTTTTTTCTAAGAGATTCTGTGTTTGACATATGTTACTGAAACATGAGGTAATTTAGTTTGAGAAATATGATCGTAGAAACAAGTTGTATTTGTTCTTCATAAAATATCAAATGAAAACAGTTTCTGATTAAGGACTCCACAGTCTCTCTCTCTCTCTCTCTCTCTCTCTCTCTCTCTCTCTCTCTCTCTCTTCTCTCTCTCTCTCTCTCTCTGCGCGTGTGTGTGTGTATTGGAGGGTTTTTGAAGATTCCATGTGTGAGACATATGTCCACTCGTACAGTGTGGGTGAGTGTTTTGCATTAACATGCCCCATCAGCCTGCGGGAATGTTCAGAGAGACAGACAGAGAGGGAGAGAGAGAGAGAGAAAGAGAGAGAGAGAGAGAGAAAGAGACAGAGAGAGAGAGAGAGAGAGAGAGAGAGACTGTGGAGTCCTTAATCAGAAACTGTTTTCATTTGATCTTTTATGAAGAACAAATACAACTTGTTTCTACGATCATATTTCTCAAACAAGATTACCTCATGTTTCAGTGACATATGTCAAAACATTCCAAGCCCAACTTCTGTATACGTCTATAAATATTTTCTATTCATCCTCCACAGCTTAGCCGTCTGGTGACAGAGGTAGAGAGAGCCATACCAGAGGCCATACGCTGACTGGAATATCAGAATGGATTCAACACTGAAGAAGCCTCAGTGAAGTTCACAAAAGAGCAAAGCTCGATAGCTAATTTATATTTCCTACTTGAATAAGAGTCACGGATCGACTAAAGACTGAGGTTGACTGAGCGGCAGAGAAGAAGATCTCTGCAAAGCTGCGTAGGCCCTTCCATGAGCCTGCCTTAATGCCTCAAAGCCTTTGGTGGCAACATTCAAATGTACTAAAAATGAGTGTACAAGCTGTTTGGTTTCTGAACTATGGAACATACGGGGGCACAGCCAGCATTTTGTAAATCTGAGTGAATCAAAGCACTGAGTGAATGTGTGAGTGTGTGTGTTGGGCTATTTGTGTGTGTTGTTGGGTGGCTGTTTGTGTGTAGGTTTTTGTGTGTGTGTGTGTGTGTGTGTGTGTGTGTGTGTGTGTGTGTGTGTGTGTGTGTGTGCATGTGTGCTTGTGGTTGTGAGGGTCACTCACAGTCCATTGCCATGCCCACAGCGATACACTTCTTGAAGCGGCACAGCTGGCACTGGTTGCGGGTGATCTTGTCGATGATGCAGCAGCCATCGTACTTGCAGGAGTAGGCGGGGTGGAGGTTCTTTTGGATGGTGCGTCGGAAGAATCCCTGGAAAAAGAGACAGAGAAAGACAGATGGAAGAGGAGAAAAGAGAGAGAGAGAGAGAGAGAGAGAGGAAAACAGACGGACAGATGGAAGAAAAAATAAAGCGAGAGGAAGAGACAGATGGACGGGAAAGTGGAAGAAAGAGAGAGGGAGAGCGAGAGAGGGAGAGGAAGAGAGAGAGAGAGAAAGAGAGAGTGAGAGAAGAAAAGAGAGAGGGAGAGAGAGAGAGAGGGAGGGAGAATAGTTTGTTTCATTCCTGCACATGTAATGCAGCATTATTTTGTCTTTCCATCCTTGCCTTATTTTTGTCCCCATCTAAAAATAGGAGGATAAAGAGGGCTGCGGAGGAGGAGAGAGAGAATGACAGCATGAGCAGACGTGTCACGCCGTGACTCAGAGACAGGCAGAGCGACAGCACAGAGCAGAGAGATAAATAGAGGAGGGAGGGAGGGGGGGAGAATGAAAGAGTGATGCGGTGCTGTCAGTACCTTTTGTTTGGCTTGCAGCAGTGATGGCATGCCATGCCTCACGGCAATGTGTGACTGGCAGAGGGCCCTGACAAGCGGTGTGTCTGAAGAAGGCCTCTGGGTGCACTAAATGTGTGTATGTGTGTGTACAGTATGTGTGTGGGTTGGTGTACAGAGATGTTTGGAGTGCTGTCTGTAGGTGAGTGTGTGGGCAAATGCATCTGAAAGTATGTCTGCATGTCTTTGATTGTGTCCAAGGGTGTATCTGTGTGTGGGCATGTTCCCCTTTAAAGAGCATAAGAGAGAGAGAGAGAGGAAAAGAGGGAGAGAGGGAGTGTGTGTGTGTGTGTGTGTGTTTGTTGTTTGTATGTGCTCTCACCTTGCAGCCCTCGCAGGTGATGCAGCGGTAGTGGTAGCCAGTGGCCTTGTCTCCACACACCACACAGGGCTCATCCTTCTCCAGGTAACTCGGGATGTAGCCTGCTGCAGATCAAGGAGAGTAAGACATACACTCGCACAACATGGACAACATGGACATACACTCACTCTTTGTGTAAATAAGTATGCAAACACGGAAATGTACATGTACTCTCTTCTCTCTTTACTACAACCTTCACACACTCCTTAAATACTTAAAATACTATTTCTCTTTCAACCAGAGACACACACACACACATACACACACACACTTCCTTACTTACAATTACTATTCCACTCTTTGTCAGGCATATCCTTGAACAACACTATCTGATCCAATCTTACTTTACATTTCTGCATAAAACACACACCTGAATAATGAAGAGATATTCTGTCTATTGGCATAATATGAAGCACATGCTGCTCATCATGTACACATTGAAGCAGATGCCACTCCACAAATGAACAGGAATGAATGTGTGCGTCGGAGCTGGTTACTACACACACGCACACACACACACACACACACACACACACACACACACAGACACACACGCACACACAGACACACACCCACACACAGACACACACGGGCGCACGCACACACACACACACACACACGTGCGCGCGCGCACACACACACACACACACACACACACAGTGTGAGTCCTGTGAGCTCTTTCTTCCACAGGTTTGCAGTAATTCAACTCTCTCTCTCTCTTTCTCTCTATCTATCTCTCTCACTCTCTGGTCATCATCCCCGCCGCTAAAACTGCAGTGTAACTGGACTGGGAGAGAGAGCAAAAGAGTGGCAAAGAGAGAGAGATAGAGTGAGTGACAGAGAGAAAGAGAAAGACAATGATAACTCATCTGTCCACCCCACTGTCAAAACCTCACAGACCCTCCCTCTATCTCTCACAGGACAGCCTGCGTCGCCCCTGACTTTCCACACGGCCATAAAAACACTCAGCGTATGGCGAATGAGGGCGGTTAAATGCAAATGAACACGCAGACACTCACACTCACTCACTCACACACCCACACCCACAGACACACACACCACACACACACACACACACACACCACACACACACACACACACACACACACACACACACACACACAAACACACACACACATACACACACACACACACACACACACACACACACACACATAGGAAATGGCAGTGGGAGGCCTGGAGTAATGCTACATTGCCAAAGTTTCCTAAACTTTCTCTCTCTTTTTCACAAACACACACACACACATACACACTAGCAGTTTTCAGCTGCTGCTGCCAAATGGTTGTTTTCCTTTGTGCAGCCTGGTGGTATGGGGGGAGAGAGAGAGAGGGAAGAGAGTGCTTAAACATATCTGACAGAGGGCTGGAGCGGTGGGTTCGGGGCTTGGCTGGGCTCCTCTTTCTCTTTCTCTTTCTCTCTCTCTCTCTCTCTCTCTCTCTCTCTCTCTCTCACTCTCTCTCCCAGTCTGTTGACTGATCTGTGCTGGTGCTCTGCAGCCAATGTGGAGATGTGGGGGTTGGTTGGGTGATAGGGGATGGGGTGGGTGGGAGATTGGAGTGGAGAGGCAGACAGGGGAGGGGGGGGGCACACAGGGATCTCTCAGCTGAAATGTGAGAAGAAGCGCGGGCACAGGCTGCAGCATCAGGGTCTGTGTGGGGCGTCTGCCAGTCCTCTCCGATTGGCACTGGCGCCCCCCCAAGCCAACACAATAAAATTGAATAGTGCCACAGAGCATGCTGAGCCACAGCCTGGCAAGGCCCCGGCGTCCCTCCAGCACGGGAACACAGACATGCTCTGTCATGGCCTCCTCTCTTTCTCTCCCGCTGTCTGTATCTGTTTATCTCTTTCAATCAGTTGCTCCTTTAACAGCAATCCTTCTGTGTGTCTACACGGCCAAATATGTATCCATCTAGTCACAGTGAAATATTTCACTGGAAAGATTTAGGAAATCCCAAGCATTATGGAAACCTTCCATTCCATCAATCTCCCTTACCCAACTGTTCCATCAATCAATTTACAAATATTTCTGTCCATTCATTCACAAAGAAATCCATCTTCTTTGTGGACCTGTAGTGGATTGGTGCCCTTTGTACTTTTCTCTCCTGCTCATCCCCCCCTCCTCTTCTCCGGGCGAGACTCGCAGCTCATCCTCTACCCCCACAGGGAGTGTACCCTCTGGCCTAAAAGTGCGCTTGAAAGCTGCCTTAACCCGAGATGGCTTTTACTTCCCATCCCAATGGACCCCTGACCACAACTGTCAGCTCACATCACTCCTGCTGCAAGGCCAGCCAATGACAAGCTCGGTATGCTCTGCGCTGACCCAATCACAGAGGGGTTCCGGAGCAGTGCATTATGACATCATCCCTGCTGCTAAGGAGAGCTGCACCCACGAGAGGGGGAGCAGACATGGAATAATATTTCCATTCGTGGCACAGACGGGCACACACACAGCTATAGGGTGCGCACAGACACACACACAGACGCGTAGATGCAATCTCCCACACACAGGCTAACACCTCCAGCTCATGCACTTCCTAACGGTTCTACCAGCTGCCTCAAAACAAACATGACAATCACAGGTATTTTCTTTGGCTTCAAAAGCGGGCGTGTGCTGTCTCCTGGATGCCATTCATAACTTCATTCTTAACTGACAAATCTCCAAGCAAAATAAAAAAAAAAGTGGGGGGGTACTTGCTGTGGGCTAATGTGCATAGCAGGACAGGTGACATCTGAAAGTATTGGCTTCAGTGCTCTCACCTCCCCCTGCCCTCCCTCTATCACACTCTCTTTCCTCTCTTTCTCCCCCCTGCCCTCCCTCACTCACATACTCTCTTCCCTCTCTTTCTCCCTCTCCACCCTCCACCCCTCTCCCTCACTCCCTATCTTTGTGGACAGAGATATTCAGGATGGAAACCTGACAGGGCAAACCCTCACAATTTCAGGCCTGGTACCAACAGGCGGCCTTCCCAGCAGAAGACAGAGATGGAGAAAGAGAGAGCGGGGGGGGGGGGGGGGGGGGGGGCGGTGTAAGGGGAGTGAGAGAGGTGGATGGGGCCAGGTGGGGTAATCTGAGGCTGCAGATAGTGTGGGCTGCATATCGCTCCAGTGGGGTGAGGCCAGTCTGGCTGGAGAGAGAGCCGTGGGTATCACCTGAGTGGGCTATCTGAGAGGAGCAGGGGCTCCCTGGTGCACACAGGGGCAGAGGGCTGACACAGGCTTCATAGGTGTCTAATCCACTCACACGTGCTTAGACTTATGCATGGAGTAATACACACACAGGCGCGTATGGTCATACATACATGTACACACAGACTCTCCTCTACACACACCACCACACACGTACAAACACACGCACCTCACAGACATAAGAATTAACACAGACAAAGATACGAACGGACACAAAGACTTACCCAAACTGGCATCTGCAAGCTTCTTACCGGACATGCTCTTCATCGAACATTGACTATTCTTTCTCTTCCTTTTCGGGCCATCGAGCCACCTGCATGAAGAGACAGCACAAGAGAGAGAGAAAGAGAGAAAGAGAGAGAAAGAACAAGAGCAAGAGAGAGAGAAAGAGAGAATAAGAGCGAGATGAGTGTTGACGTTAGTGTATGGTCCTAAGCAGACTCGCTGAAGCATTTGTATGCATGAGGCCGGGGTGCCTGCTGTCTCTGGGCTGACTGGCTGCCGTTGAGGCCCCTGCAGAGGCACGGCGCTGCCTCGCCTCGCCCTTCACTGCCTCGGCACTTAGCGAGAGCCTCGTCGACATGACAACCCTGTCACTTCCATTTGCAAGGGCAGAGGAAACAAGCAAACAAGACTCGGAAAAGGAACATAGAGAGGAAAAAAAACACGAGCCGGAGAGAGAAAGAGCGAGTGAAGTGAGAGAAAAAGGAAGGGGGATGGGTTTTGTGTGTGTGTGTGTGTGTGTGTGAGAGAGAGAGAGAGAGAGAGAGAGAGAGAGAGAAACTGGGAGAGAATAGAAGGAGAGGGGGGGATGAAAGACACAGAAGAAAGAGAATACAAAAGCGATCAAGGGAAAGAGAGACAGTAAGAGAGATGAGAATAAAGGCGGAGTGAGACAAAAAAGGATTGGAAGAGAAAGAGAGAGAGAAAGAGAGAGAGAGTGAAGCCAGGTCCTGTAATTCCGACACTGAATCGTAGCCTGGATGCTCACTCACTCACTCACTCACTCACTCACTCACTCACTCCCCTTTCCACTCTGCCAACCTCTGAAAAGGCCTCTCTGCCAGTAGACAGCTCCTCTGGGAACTGTGGCTTCTTATGTAACCCAGCCTGCCCTAATAACGCCTCACAGGGCTGCTGCTCACCCGCCTCCTCCTCTCTGCTCCGCCACTGACGCTAACACCCCTCTGCCTACTCTTCACCCCAAAAAGCCTAATGCTAGACTACTCTACTCTGCCGCAAACGCTAACTCCCCACTGCCTACGGTGAACCCCAAAAATGCCTCCTCTTCTCCGACGCTAATGGTGACTCTCCGCAGAGTACTGTTCACCCCCCAAAAAATCTAACTAGCCTCCTCCGTCGTTAATGCCACTGACTACGGTACACCCCAAAAATCTCCCCCACTCCACCGCTAGCGGTAACCCCTCACAGCTTAATGTTAACCCCAAAAAACGTCATGCTAGTCTCTGCTCCACCGCTAATGGTGACTGTACAGCCTGCTGTTCACCCACAAAAAGCATTATGCTAGCACAACTTAAAAACACACCAAAACAAAGAACTACACAGAGAGTGTTCAGCAAACACACAGAATGCAACAATGCAACACCAAAAGAGATGGCTGGGCTCCAGATGTAGTTTTCCACTGGTAGCACTGCTGCTACCAAAGACTGCATATAGAGGTCTATATATCGTCAACATACTCTCTCTTTACTATACACACACTATATATATATACAACTCTATTTACAGTCGAGTACACACTTTCTGAGTACATTATGTTTTTGGTTCAGCATGGTATTAATCAATGACCCTGCATGTGGCATGTATGTTGCAAAATATTGCAATAGAACAGAATATATATTCTGGCTGTTGAGCGATTACTCTCATTTAACTGCTGAAAAGAAGTGGGGATGTATCGGTCCCTGCTGGTTTTTGGTTACTTCCTGTCGTGGTGCAACTTCAAAGTTTCAAGCCTAAAATGTGACCCCACAACAAGTTTAGATTTGCGTGCGATGTCCGGGCCTACAATACATCAGCATAGCATTCACCTTGTACCGCAACCATGAGTGCTGCGTTAGCCATAGGGGCTGAAAGAAGCACTTTTCTTCTCCCTGCCTGCTACTGCACCCTCATCATCAGTTGTGTCTGAGTCTGGACCTCTCCATCTACATCAGCCTCCTCCTCTGTGTCCTTAATTTAGTTTAAAAATTAATAAAAAGTAGTCTGCTTCATCTTTGGAACACGGTGACAGCGAAATGGAACGTTTCATCATCAGCGTGTGTACTGTATGTGTATGTACCTGATAATGAAAGTGCAGGTAGGGAGAGACTGACTGAGCCAGCGAATAACAAACTCTACTTTCAACCATGAACGCAGCACCCGGGCCGGAGGGCCACCGACACAGCCTAATGATCATCATGCACTCTCACGGATGCGACCACGTGAAATTATAACCCGTACTCTCTCAAAATACAGTCGAATACGCAACCGTTTGATCAAGGCCTGGAGCCCTGATGGTCACATGATGAACAGGAACATAAGTTTAAAAAAAGGCATTTTGTAGTTAACTTTATGATCTTGCAAATGACATGAGCTATAAAATGTAAAGAGTCTTGAAGAGAGAGAAGTTAAAAGTGCCGAGAGTGGAGGGCATCCGTCAGACCAATAAAACTTCTGGGATTCTTTATTTCAGCTCTGTGTCCCAACCCACAGCCCCCCACACCCCCTTGAGTAGGATGTGTTCAATTGGCCTTATTGAATCACAGTGAGGATTTGATAAGGGCTTGCAATGATGTCCTAATCAGATTCATGTGATCTGTGCCAGGCCAAGAAGAAAGAGGGGGGGAGGAGGAGGAGGAGGACAGGGAAGAAAAACAGAACAGAGCTTGCACACGAATAAAGTTACTGTTGTTGAGGAGAGGGAGGAGGACAGCAGAGTCTTGTTGTGCAGACAAGAACAAGTACAAGAACTACTGTTTCATTCTAAGAAGTCTTTCTCACTCTGACTGCTACTGATTAAGGATGTTGGTCCTCTTATCACATGCATGAGGATGCTGTTTGGGCGGAGAGCCTCATTCTGAGACGGCATCATAGAGAATCTGTGAGTGCTCCCTAAATTTATAATGGGATGCTGAGACCTTCAGCTGCAACATAGAGGGCTGAGTCTCACACTAAAAAAGGACGCCCCTAATTTGCGTCATCCTCCTCCATCTGCGCTGTCTTTCCGCCTCTGAGAGAGAGTGTGTGTGTGTGAGTGTGTGTGTGTGTGTGGCCAGCCAGAGGTAAATGTCAATCTTATCAGCAGGCTCCAACTTTGTACCGGTCCCCTGTGTTGCTCGGGGCCTGAATGATGAAGCTGCCAATCAAGCTGACAGCCATGGATGTCCGCGCCAGGGCATGTCCCCAAGAGAGGCAGATGTGCACGCATGTGCACAGATGCGCGTGCTAACACATGGACACGTGCTCAAATCCCAAATCGCATCATCCCCACATCGCCTCCTCGGGACCATCAGGCACTGACCAAGGGCACCCAAAGAGAGAGGAAAATAACTTCCCTGCACTTTTCTCTCTATAGCTGTCGCTCTCTTTTTATCTTTCCTTCCTGACAGGCAACGTAGCAGACGGCCGTCGACTTTCACCCTGGCTTT
The DNA here is from genome assembly GCF_963457725.1 of Sprattus sprattus. Lineage (NCBI taxonomy): Eukaryota > Metazoa > Chordata > Actinopteri > Clupeiformes > Clupeidae > Sprattus > Sprattus sprattus. Next base: position 40,630,501 of record NC_137922.1, on the reverse strand, counting down.
AGGTAATCAACGCTGAAGCGCCCGTCTAATGAAAGAGAGGGTTTGCATCACGGCCAAAGTCAGTCAGATTAAGAGATTAGAGTCCTACTAGCGGTGGCTTCTCCTCCTCCTCCTCCTGTGTCTGCTGCTGCTGCTGCTGCCGGGCTGGCCCACCTCGAGGCGGCCACTGTGTGCGCACCCATGACCAAGCGCTAAAAAAAGACGCCCGGCTAGTCAAAGAAAAGGCACCGGCGGGCAAAATAAGAAAAAGAACACATCCACCACCACACAAAAAAATGTATGAAAGCAAAAAAAAAAAAACATCTCTGAGGCAGCAGCAGCCGCGTTTCTTTTAAAATAACATCAATTATTACTCGACCAAATGGAAGGGCTACACGTCTTTGCCATTAGGGAAGACTACTGGGCTTGTGGGCAGACAGCCGAAGAGCCCAGTACAGTTTTCTTGAGGGCTGGGGCAGCGGGTGCCGGCACAGACATTTTGTTGGCAAATTTAAAACAAGTTCGAACTAGATGTGGGGGAAGGAGGGTGGTCGCCGTGTTGGATCTTCCCCTTACATGGAACTAAAGCTACCATTCACATGACATCACCAAAAACAACACTACTCGCCCCAACTCCGTAAACATGCATAATTGATAGGGTTTTGACACTAATGCGATAGCATGATCAAAGCCAAGCGGTGCGGAGTGCATCTTTCTCTCACCCCAAAAACGAACAGCTCAACATCAAAGACGTCAGACTGACAATCCGCCGTTGTTTGGGAAGCCCCCGGTAAAAAAAAACAGCAACATCTGAGGTTTTACCAGCTTTTAAGTCCGCGTTTTCGGGAGTCAAAGAGAGAAAGAGACGACAGAGACAGGGGGGAGAGATAGAAGAATAGAAACCTGTCAGATGAGCCAGGCAAGCATGGACGCAAACAGACAGTGCGAGAAAAGAGAGGTGTTTTTTCCTGACCTGATGATGCATTGGGAATGCAGGATGTGCATGGTCAATGGTAGCAGCTCCTCTGAAGCCTGACTCACTCACTCGTGCATCTACCGACTGCACAGTAAACACTCTAACTGGGTTCAGCAGTGCCTGCTCCCTCTTGCATAAGAGCGCTCTCTCTCTCTCTCTGACTCTCTTTGGCTCTCCTCCCCTCCCCTCTTTCTGTCACCCCCTGTGTCTGCTTCTCTCTCTCTCTTTCTCTCTCGTTCACCCTCTCTACTCAAATCCTCTTTGGACTACTCTGTCTTTCTCACTTGTAGATTTTCTAAGAATCCCTTTCCTGCCGGTTTCTCTCTATCTCACTCTGTCAGTCTATCTCTTCTCTCCACTCATCTGCGTCCCTCTCCTAATCCTGCCTCTCTCGTTTGATTGGTTGGCAGAGCTCTGTCCATTTATGCCGAGTGTGTTTGTGTGTGTGTGTGTGTGTGTGTTGCTGTGCGCGTGTGTATTTGTATATGTGCGCGAGAGTGCCCACACGTGGGAGTCTGTGTATTTCTAAGCTGCTGGCAGGAGAGAGAGGACTAGAGCTGAGTTTGTAACATACACACACACAAACACACAGCTACTGGGATATTTTTGAACACAACATTTCTAATAATAAACCACAGCAAATAAGATCAGAACTTTTTAAGAAGCTAGTTGGGATAATTAAAACCCAATTACTAGACCAGCACTGGGGGGAATATCCTCTCTAGCAGACCGGGCCTCTCTCCTCTCTCACACTCTACTCATCTCTCTGTGAGGAGTCTTCTTTCCCTCTCACGGACAGCATGGATGAATGCAAAGAGTTGCAAATGGTATTCTGGATTTATAGTTGTCGTCTACAGCGTACTTAAGACCCTTGTCAATAAAATGAGTGGACAGTAAATATACATGTATGTATCTCTGTAACTATTTAGAACATTTTCATGCATTACATAGTACATAGTACATCTAGTTGTTACTTTTGCCAGTCAACATGTGTTGAGTCAACAACGGACTCTGATGATGGGCACTCAATCAGTATTGAAAAGTTTTGTTGGTGGTTAGGTGAATAAAGGTTTTACGTGTTTGATGGCTGAATACAATCACACGGGGTTATGATTACATAGCTTTTTAACCATAAACTATATCACTATGTAGTAACATCATGGTACTTTTATTATTGTTTTTGTCACAGAAGTCCCATAGTCTCGTCGGTATGTGCTAACATTAAGTATTCTGCTGAATTAGCAGCTTATGCTAATGAATAGAACACTCACCCATTCAAATGATTCCCCCATGCTGAGACCACCTGCACATCGGTGCTCGTAAGTGTGGAGCTCTTTTACTGAGGGGTTCGTGAGCTGACCACCTATTGAGCTATGAACCCAAAAATAAATAGTTTAATAATTAATGTAATAACTATTACTACTCCTTCTTCTTAATAATATAACTATTATTAGTACAAGTAGGCTAGTGGGTGCAGCAGTAGTATTAGAGGGAGTAGTTGTAGGAAAAGCAGTCATAGCAGCAGTAGTAGCAGCAACAGTAGTAGTTGCTGTATTAGTAATGAAATTATTGTAATAGAGCAGATTAAAAAGTTATTATCAACAGTCCGTCCAGAGGGTGATATATTTCCTTCTGTGTCATTTCTGTCTCTCCTTCCTCCTGCTGGCCTCTCTTCTCTCTGAGCTTTCCTCTGATTTACTGCGAGAGTTCTGTGTTTATTTGGAAGTCTTATTTTAGCACTGCTCTAAATCTGAGCTGGCAGAACCCAGGTGTGACTTTAACCACTGCATCCTCACAGAGAGACAGGGAGGGAGGGAGAGAGAGAGAGAGGAGGAGAGAAATAGGGATAGAGAGGGAGAATGAAGAAAGATAGAAAGAGACAGTAGGAAATAGGGGGGAAATGAAAGGGAGAGACTGAGGGATTTAAAAATGAGTGTTCAGTAGGAGCAGGAAAGAGAGTTTTCAGCATCAATTTGTTGAGTCACATGACTGTACACAAAAGCAGGGTGTCACTCACTTCTCTCTCTCTCTCTCTCCCTCTCTCTCTCCTCTCTCTCTCTCCCCCCACTCTCCCTCTCTCTTCCTCCCTCTATCTCTCTCCTCCCACTCTCTCCTCTCTCACTCTTCGCTTCTCCACTTCCATCATGCTCACACAGTCACACACATCCACCACAAGAGGCCACTCCTTAACCCTGTTTCGAGCTCGCCTGGCTCCCTCTCCGCCTCTTGTTTAACTCGCAGGGACGCAGACACACACACACACACACACACACACACACACACACACACACACACACACACACACACACACACACACACACACACACACACACACACACACACACACACACACACACACACACACACACACACACACACACACACACACACACACACACACACACACACACACAAACCACACTCTCTCTCTCCCCGCTCTCTTAAATCCACGAACGCCCACTGCTCCATGCTTTGGAGTGCCCATGGCCCAGCCAGGAGGTCAGGCTGTCAGCGCTGTCGGCGGGGGCCGATATCTCATTGACCGCCACGGCCACATACGGCGCAGCAGCGGGGATGGAGGACAGGCTTATGTGCTCTATAAGGACCCCTGTGGGCAGACACAGGCAGCCGGGCCACTGCTTCATAGCAGGAAAGCGCTACTAACTGCGCTCAGTCTGGGTATTGACATATATGACATGCATCTGCATGGTTAAGCTTTTTAAGCTCGACATAGAGAAATACATATATAAATGGGTTTGGCAAGGCCCCGAGTCCTGGAAGAGCTTCAATTTGAAGAGCTAAAGAGTCCAAAGAGTAAGGGCTGTGGCATGAATGCCTAATTCATAAAATCTATACATACTGAATGTGGCGAGATTATGGCGAGTGTTTGCTTTCTGATTTGAAGAGAAAAACTGTGATAACACATACACACACTCACACAGACTGGTATCTGGTTCTGTGCGCGTATGTTTGAGCGACCATTTTATTCCAACCTTCTTATCGACATTCAGAACTGATAAGATAAGTCAAATTCATTTTAATTAAATTTACTGCTGTTGCCGTGACAATGGTGAGGCTCTAAAGAGCACTAAATAACCGGGGCTGGATTGTGAAATGTATCAGGTGATAAAGGCAAATACTATCACAATGAATGAAAAAATGCCCACATATTTGTCAAACCACCATAGATTTGGCCCCTGTGACTTTAAACCAGCCAGTTAAGTAAAAGAGCCCATTTAACCCAAACACACCCTCCATAGACTATGTAAGTAAAGAGTATTTTTGTGTGGTGATGTGTCTACTGACTGTAGGGCGGGGGTATACAGTATGTAGAGGCAGCTATGTTGGAGGGCAGTGAGGTGGAGCAGTCAGATGTCAGAAGAAGCACTGAGTGAGAGGCAGAAACCACAGGGATTAGCATGTGGAGCGCGCACCAACCTCACTCAAGCAGCTGGACTGCAGCTCACAACTAGCATGGCACACCCACACACACATATATACACACACACATATATACACACACACACACACACACACACACAAACACATATATACACACACACACACACATATATACACAAACACACACATACACACACACACACACACACACACACACACACACACACACACACACACACACACACACACACACACACACACACACACACACACACACATATCAAAACATACACATCACACATCCATACACATAAGCACACAGATCTACTCTGAGAGGCTACATTGCTGCTAATCCACTGACAGGTGTCCATCTAAAATAAAACACTTGAATTGAATCTTGAATCTCTGAGCGTCCATCCCAGAGGAGCTCTCAGCCCAGGCTTTTATTTATGCCCTTATGACCGGCCTGTGGGAGTACTTCAGATGCATTTAGCACTGCGTTCCTGGGAATACACTAAACCCTAACACACACAACCATATATATACGTACTGTATATAAAATGTTTCTTTTGGGCCTGCACTATTTTCTGTATACAATAATCCAATTCCACGCTAAACACTGAATCTCACGTACGCCATGACATATATACACACACACATATATACACAAACACACCCACTCACACACACTCATACACACACACACACACACACACACACACACACACACACACACACACACACACACACACACACACACACACACACACACACACACACACACATTTCCAGTCATCATGGGGACGTTCTGTTTTTGTGCGCTCTGGCCTCTTCGCCCCCTGTTGGCCCAGAATGAGCAGATTCACATGCAGGTCTGCTGCACATTAGCTTGGCACACTGCTCATTAATCATGCATTAGGATGGGAAAGTGGAGCCGTCGGAGAGAGCCGCGCTGGGCCTTAGTCATCGGCCGCTGGCAGCAGGGGCCACTCTTCTTTCAAAGAGACCTCCATGGGGCATGTGTACCTAAATGAAGTGCCAACAACAACACACAGAGCATTATAGAGAGCCTGTTAATGGATTTGTCTGTGTGTGTGTGTGTGTGTGGCGGTGTGTGTGTGTGTGTGTGTGTGTGTGTGTGTGTGTGTGTGTGTGTGTGTGTGTGTGTGTGTGTGTGTGTGTGTGTGTGTGTGTGTGTGTGTGTGTGTGTGTGTGTGTGTGTGTGTGTGTGTGTGTGAGTGTAAGTGTGGGGTGGGGTGCTTGTTCCTATTAGAGAATGTTAACGGATGTGTGTGTGTGTGTGTGTGTGTGTGTGTGTGTGTGTGTGTGCGCGTGAGAGTGTGTATGCATATGAGCGGGTGTTGGGGGGGGGGGGGGGGGGGGGGGTTTGGGCAAATGGTGTTGGTTATTAGAACTGTCATGTGTGCATGTGTTTGTTTAGCACGTGACTGCGTGTGTGTAGGCATTTGTGTGCTGAATTTGACTCTCTCCCTGCATGTGTGTGTGTGTTTGTGTGTGTGTGTGTGTGTGTGTGTGTGTTTTGGATGTTACTGTCCCCTTTTAAAGTGGAGAGTCCCCAGGAGGATGCGCTAAAAGGGGGAGCTGAGGATAGATGCTCTGGGTTCAGCAGTCCTCAAGACAGCAGGAGAGGAAGAGAGAGAGAAAGAGAGAGAAAGAGAGGGAGAGAGAGAGAGAGAGAGAGAGAGAGTGCAGAAGATGAGAGAGGGGGGGATAGGGAGATGAGAAGAAAGATAAGAAGATTAGTGAAAATGAGATGAAGGAGACGAAAAGGAACAAGACGTAAGCGGAGAGGAAGGGGTGGAGCAGAGGAGAGAGAAGATGAAAAATGAGCAGAGCAGAGTTGATGGATGGAGATGAGAGAGAATATGAGAGAGAGAGAGAGAGAGAGAGATGGAGACGGGGGAAGGAGGGAGAGGTAGGGAGAGAGAGAGGGGAGGGAGAAAGAAATAGGGGAGGGAGAAAGAGAGAGGGGAGGGAGAGAGAGAGAGACGGGGGGGAGTGAGGAAGAAGGGAGGGAGAGAGAAAGGGGATGGAGAGAGGAGGGCTGGCTGACTGTGGCAATGATGTGGAAGAGCAACAAGAGAATGTCTAAATAAAGCAATGGCCCAAGGACCGTCTACACACACATGGACGCACACACACACACACAACACACACACACACACACACACACACACACACACACACACACACACACACACACACACACACACACACACATACACACACACAAAGCACTCACACAAAAAACACACACATACATAGACACACACGCAAAGCCCACACGCACATTTTACACACGGACACACATTTTAAATTGACCAAAGTGATGGCAGTGTTCTGACTTTTTTTGAACATTAGAGGGCAGACTGCATTATGCTTAAAAAATTGTCTATCTTGGGGTCATGGATGATTCAGTGCCCGATTTTGTGCACTTTGTTATGGCCCTATCTGGCCTACCCACCTTGTGAGCCTGTGCTCTGTCTCCCTCTCTCTCTCTCTCTGCAGTAGGTGAACTGCTGCACAGGTGTGCTCTCTCTCTCTCTCTCTGCAGTAGGTGAACTGCTGCACAGGTGTGCTCTGTCTCTCTTTCTCTCTCTCTGCAGTAGGTGAACTGCTGCACAGGTGTGCTCTGTCTCTCTCTCTGCAGTAGGTGAACTGCTGCACAGGTGTGCTCTCTCTCTCTCTCTGCAGTAGGTGAACTGCTGCACAGGTGTGCTCTCTCTCTCTCTCTCTCTGCAGTAGGTGAACTGCTGCACAGGTGTGCTCTCTCTCTCTCTCTGCAGTAGGTGAACTGCTGCACAGGTGTGCTCTCTCTCTCTCTCTCTGCAGTAGGTGAACTGCTGCACAGGTGTGCTCTCTCTCTCTCTCTGCAGTAGGTGAACTGCTGCACAGGTGTGCTCTCTCTCTCTCTCTGCAGTAGGTGAACTGCTGCACAGGTGTGCTCTCTCTCTCTCTCTCTGCAGTAGGTGAACTGCTGCACAGGTGTGCTCTCTCTCTCTTTCTCTCTCTCTGCAGTAGGTGAACTGCTGCACAGGTGTGCTCTGTCTCTCTTTCTCTCTCTCTGCAGTAGGTGAACTGCTGCACAGGTGTGCTCTGTCTCTCTTTCTCTCTCTCTGCAGTAGGTGAACTGCTGCACAGGTGTGCTCTCTCTCTCTGCAGTAGGTGAACTGCTGCACAGGTGAGCTCTGTCTCTCTTTCTCTCTCTCTGCAGGAGGTGAACTGCTGCACAGGTGTGCTCTGTCTCTCTTTCTCTCTCTCTCTGCAGTAGGTGAACTGCTGCACAGGTGTGGTGGATGTGGTCCTGACTGGCAGGGCTGGTCTCCTCTCTAGCTCTCCCTTCCTCTCCGAAGGCATTTGGCTTTTTGTTTTCCTGTTTTTCTGACACCCCTAGACACTGACTGGGGCTACTTTTTTGATGTTCTTTACATTCCTTATTGATTTTTAAATAAATGCACGTAGTCATTGCAACCTGCGTGTGGCCTACGTGTATATTAAGCATAACAAGTGTGCATAACAAGTGTGCATAACCAGTGTGCCTACCAAGTGTGCATAACAACTTGTTTAGGCTAATCAGGGATATACAAAATCTTTGCCTGCTGATTATTTTAAGCCAGAACTAGCAACATTAGCACATTCAGGGTTGAGAGAGCTCTCTTGTTTTCACCAAACATGTGATTGTATTTAGACTGCTATTCCTCTGCACCATGTATCAATGATATGTGTAACCAGCGCCTGGTTTATCACCAATGGCCCTCAGCTGTTCTATGAAGAATGCAAAATATCATGCCAGTGATAACATCTGCTGTATCGTTGCTCACGTGAAAATTGTTATGAGAACATGGTCAAATTATTATTATTATTATTATTATGGAGCTACTGGTCAAATTTTGCGAGGCAGTGCTCTTTCAGTAGAAGTAGCCGATAACCAATCTGTTTTTTTTCATGGTCAAAGGGGGGCCTGCCATGAAAGGTTTGGGAACAACTTAATTACAATTTAATTACACACTTCTTTGTTTGGTTCTGTTTTGCTTGTATATGTTCTTCGACTTTCCTTGGCAAATGATGGGCGCTTTAAAGGAGTAATTTGTTGAACAATTAAGGGGAATTCATAATCAATTTAATTTAAAGACAGCAAATTAAAAAGCTTAATTAGCTTAATTTATTGAATGCTAGAACCGAATGAAAGAACAGCATTCAGCTATTAGGTGTTCAATATTTAGTCCCACGTTTCCACACACTCATTACTGGCCTCACAAGAAATGCTTTCTGTCAAAGCATCAGTGGCAATGCAAATCCTAGAGTGGTTTGGTTATGCAAAAAAGTTGCAATACAGGTGCACTGATTATAGCCATCAATTGAGTGTTGCAAAACACATTCAGTGTAGGTGTGTATGTGTGCATCTGGCATGTATTTGTGTGTGTGGTCTCATAAATAAGTTCATGTGGGTACATGGGTTTAAGTACGTGTGTGTGTGTGTGTGTGTGTGTGTGTGTGTGTGTGTGTTTGTGTGGGCGCGGTTGTGTGTATGAGAAGGGGTGGATTTAGTCATTCAAGGCGAGAACAAGGGCCGGGCCCTCCTCCACACCTGTACAGGGGCCGTCTCCACAAAAATTAAGTATACAACATTAACACTGGCTATGGGAAGAGGACATGTTATGTACAGTATATTGTCATTGCTTGTGTTAGTCATTCTGAGACATTCATTGTTATCATGAGCTATTTCAGTCAATGGATGTTTAAAAGATGTTCTTATGAGGAGTTTTATGGGGCCCTTGGCAGCTTGGGACCTAAGGCTATTGCCTACCAGTGCCTAATGATAAGTCCGCCTCTGTGTATGGGTGTATGAGTGTATGAATTTGTGTGTGTGAGTGGGTGGGTGTTCACTGGTTCATGTTGGATTGTGTGTGTGTGTGTGTGTGTGTGTGTGTGTGTGTGTGTGTGTTTGTGTGTGTGTGTGTGTGTGTGTGTGTTTGTGTGTGTGTTTGTGTGTGTGTGTGTTTGTGTGTGAGTGTGTGTGCATGTGTGTGTCTGTGTCTGTGTGTCTGTGTCAGCTGATGCTCAGTGGGGGGCTTGGGGCCTGATTCCAGAGAGCCCTGCTCTTTAGTGCACATATGCTCTATACAGCAGAGTGCAGGGGCTGCGGCTAACTATGAATAATGCAGAGCCATACGCATTCGCAATAAGTCTCCGACTCCCAATGCACCAGCACAAGGGAGAAGGAGAAAGAGGGGAGAAAGAAGGAGGGATGGAGTGAAAGAGTGTGAGCGAGCAAGCGAGGGAGGCATAGACAGGGACAGAGAGAGAGCAGGGGCTGACACAAGGGAATGTCATGTTCAATTTTACAAGCAATCTGCCGACGGCGAGCTTAGATCAAAAACCGTGCCTTGGACGGAGTCATCGCTTCGGAGATCTGACGCATAGCTGTGGCACATGTGCGCTCTGTCCGCTGCTGTGTTCCGGCTTGAAATGAGGCGACACGACTGCCCTATGATGTCATTCCTCC
>NC_137922.1:40608117-40615617 GCF_963457725.1 Sprattus sprattus | reverse complement strand
AGAGAGAGAGGAAGAGAGAGAAAGATTATGAAATAAACTTGTCTTCCTGACAGAAACCCCATATGCAGACGCCTTGGGAAAAGCGTGTTACAAAGTGCAGTCTTCCTGTACCCTGAGCCAGGCCTATTCACTGCTGCTTTTACGAGAGCCCACAAATACAGTTCGTCACAGCGCCAAAAGGGGACGCACACACACACACGGAGCGGCCTGCCGATAGCCTGTCAGGGGCGGGCGCGCTATCAGTGTGTTTGTTCCATCTGTGTCCCTCATCACGCTCTTCCTCTCGGACAGAGACAGGAAGAAAGCCCAGGAGAGAGGACGAGGAGGAGGAGGGGTGAAGGAGAGGGAAGAAGAAGTGAGCTTGTCAGATGATGGTAGAGGAGAGGAAATCAGAGGAGAAGAGAGAAACAATGGGAAAGAGAAGAAAAAAATATATACACTTCTCGGGTAGCCGTCGGGTCTTTCTCGTGTCCTACTGAAGTTCGGCTAAAATCGCTGGCCGAAAAACATCAGGAAAGGACCTTGGTGAGCACACTTACACACGTACACACACACACACACACACACACACACACACACACACACACACACACACACACACACACACACACACAGACCACAAGTCCCTTGGTCTATCTAACTGTTGACTTAAAGTCGAACACAAGATATAGCTGGTGTCACACACAGGCAAACAGTTGAGAGGCATTCCACCTGTAGGAACACCCATCTGGTTAAACTCACAAAAGATATATCACAGTACCCGTACACACACACACACACACACACACACACACACACACACACACACACACACACACACACACACACACACACACACACACACACACACACACACACACAGAAAGAGAGAAAGACGTGCTGAGGATAGATTCAAGAAAACACATGCACAGTATGCACTATATCTGAGTATCTGTACCTTTAAAATGAACAGATACGAAGACAAACACACAAAACACAGTACACTCAGAGTCTTAAACTCTTTCACCCACACACACACACACACACACACACACACACACACACACACACACACACACACACACACACACACACTCACACACAGTGTGTGTGTCAAGGGGGCCGTGGGAGCTAACCCCACCTTGAACTGGCCAGGATATGCCCTGCTGATTATGGAATATTTGGCCTCAGTGCAGCTGGCCAAGGACATTACAGACCTGTTACACACACACACACACACACACACACACACACACACACACACACACACACACACACAACACACACACACACACACACACACACACACACACAGGCTCAGGTATGCAGGGAGTCTCCTGGCACCTCCCGCACAGCTTAGAGTGCTGCAGATTCATCTGTCAGATGAGCCGATGCCCTGGCCCCACTCCATCTCTTTCTTTCCCTCTTCTCTGTCTCACTCGCTCTCTCTCTCTCTCTCTCTCTCTCTCTCTCTCTCTCTCTCTCTCTCTCTCTCTCTCTCTCTCTCTCATCTCTCTCTCTCTCTCTCTCTCTCTCTCTCTCTCTCTCTCTCTCTCTCTCTCTCTCTCTCTCTCTCTCTCTCTCTCTCTCTCTCTCTCTCTCTCTCTCTCTCTCTCTCTCTCTCTCTCTCCTCTCTCTCTCTCTCTCTCTCTCTCTCCCTCTCTCTCTTTCTTTCTCTCCCTCCTCTCTCTCTCTCCTCTCTTTCTCTGCCTGTCTCTCTCTCTCTCTCTCTCGGGCTACCAAGAAGGTTGGGTACAGGGTGGGCTCTTCCAACAAGTGAAATCCACAGAGAGGCTCAGGCAGGATGGTAGAGAGAAAGAGAGAATGAGAAAAGGACACAAAGAAGCAGAGAGAGAAAAAGAGAGCGAGTGAGACAGAGAGAGAGAGAATTGAATTTTGAATTGACCTTTATTACGAAGACCAACAAATGAATTTTATACAGTCAAGTAATTAAAAGCAAAAACAAAAAATAAATGTTAATAAGTTAAAAATAAAATACACAAAACAAAACAAAAAAAGACTCTACAAGAGGTATACCAAACTGAGTTCATCGTTTACCACAGAACACAGAACTCCTTTTAAACACCAAATGCTCTCAAACATCTTAACATTTTCAGTAGCTTTATAAAAGCGAAAATCTATGACAAGTCTAGATTTTATCAGAGCTGCAAAGACCATTCCAACATCTTGATCCTGCCCTTCAAGCTTGTTCTTTCTGCTCAAATAAATTGCCATCTTGGCTTGACCCAAAACGAAGTTAAGCAACTGACACACAGACTTCCATCTTTTGACATAACGAAACCCAAAAATAAAAATTTTCCATGAAAATATTTCGTCAAAACATTCAAATAGTCTTTCCAAAACATTGAAAAAACCAAGCAGTCTGGGACACTTCATGAACGCATGGTAAACTGTTTCTCTTTCCAGACAAAATGGACATATTTCGCTTATTTCAGGCCTTAAAAGACAAATGAAAGCATTCACACCGATTATCCCGTGTAAAATTCTCCACTGTAAATCTCCAATCCTTTTCGCTAACGGTGGCTTGTACAGTGCTCTCCACTCTGGCTTCACTTCACTTCCCAACCCAAGTACAGAGCGCCAAGGGGTATCAACTCTTTTGTTTAACCCTTTTTGATTCAGAGTTTTAACACAACCCTCGTAAAACATTTTACCAGATGTTTTGTACAGAAACAACGTGTTGTCACCTTCTAAGAAATGGCCTGTGTTACAACCCACATCTGGGGACAGTGCAAGATTGGGAAAGGGGTCATTTTTATTAGGCTTTACTTTCCCCTCTGAGTAGTCCTTTAACATTTTTTTTTCCTCTGCTGTTAGTGAGGAATTACACTTCTGCAACATTCGAGAGACAATACGTAATGACCTAAAATTTAAAACACTTGCTACATTCCTGCAATCTTGAAGGTTTGCGCCCGCAACCTCCACTAAATGCCCAAGTGTGATCAAATGAGACTTCAAAAAAGCCTCATAAAAGGCAATGCTGGTGTGCGTTAAGTCCATCCGTGTTCCAAAGATCAGTGGTTCTTCTAATAGCCAGTTCAGAGAAGTTGTTCTGTCACATTTCTGCACAATAAATAAGTTCCATACTTTGAGAAGATTTTTGTAAAAAATTGGCAATTGAGAGGTGTTAAGTCTCTTGGTATCCATCAGAAAAAGGGATTTGTCCAAACCCATTCCTCCCACAGTTCTCAAAATCACACTGGCCAGAGGTTTCCAACGTAAGTCCTTTTGGTTTGTCATAAACTTTTGAAGGAAAGTCATGCGAAAGGCTGCTGTTCTGCTTTGCAGATGAATGAGCCCTTGTCCTCCCTCTTCCTTTGATAAATAAAGGACACTTTGTGGAATCCAATGTAATTTTCCCCAAAAGAAGTCTAACAACAACGATTGTACTTTTAAAAGCAATTGTACTGGTGGGTCAATGCATGCAAATCTGTGCCATAGAAAAGAGGCTACTAGATTGTTGATAACTAAAGTGCGCCCTCTGTAAGACATTTGTGGTTTAAGCCAATTCCACTTAGCTAACCGCCCTTTAACTTTCTCGACTACCCCCACCCAATTCTTCTGCACAAAGAGTTCATCCCCCAGAAAAACACCTAAATACTTAAGGCCATCTTTCTTCCATACTAACCCCCCTGGCAGATTAGGCAAGCCATTTACCCACTTTCCAACAGAGAAAGCATCACTTTTGGACCAGTTTATCTTGGCAGAAGAAACAGTTTCAAAATCTTTACATACTTTAAACAGAGTATCCACATCCTTCTGATCACTGATCATTAAAATAATATCATCAGCATAAGCTGAAAGGTAACAATTGTCGTTGCAATTGGGAATTGCTACTCCCTCTAAAACATTCCTGAGTTTTGTAAGGAAGGGTTCTATAGCCAAACTATAGAGAATACCTGACAAGGAGCAACCTTGTCTCACTCCTCTCAGAACTTTGAAAGGAGCACATAAGCCACCGTTAACTTTTAAAACACTCTCAATGTCATTATACAGTACCTTCATTGTACCAATAAAATTTGAACTAAAACCAAATGCGTCAAGAGTCTTCCAAAGATATTCGTGTTCAACACGATCAAAAGCTTTTTCTTGATCAATGGAAATGAAAGCTGTGTCTAAATCAAACATTTTGGATACGTCTATAACATCACGAATCAGTGATATGTTATCATAAATTGACCTACCAGGAACACAGTAAGACTGGTCCGGATGCACTACTTCTTCCAGAACCTTTCCAAGCCTGGTGGCCAGTACTTTAGATAAAAGCTTATACTCTGAGGCAAGCAAAGCCACTGGACGCCATGACTTAATGTCACTCAGATCCCCTTTCTTTGGAAGCAGGGTCAGAACTGCTCTGCGACAACTCAAAGGCAGCAGCCCTCCGGCTAAACTGTCATTGAGTACCTCAAGCAGATCCTCCCTCAGGTCAAGCCAAAAACACTTAAAGAAGTCCAAAGAGATCCCGTCCAAACCAGGGCATCTCCCCGTCTGTAGGCTCTGAAGTGCTTTGTGTAATTCGTCAAGGGTTATCACCCCACTGAGCTGGGTCTGACAGCAAATCACCACTTTCTGATTTCAAAGTGTGAATAATACGTTTTTGTCCATTTTTTTTCTCTAAATTAAAAAAATACTTGGAAGATGCATCCATTTCATTAACGCTCTGGAAGCGTGATCTGACCAGTGCTCCTTGTGCTTTTGATCCTAGCAGATCAGATAATTTAGTTTTATGTTCAAATAGATTATCCAAAACCTCTTGATTGTTTGAGACTTGTGCAATATTTTGCAATTTTGTAATATTATTTTCCAATGTATTTATTGATTCAACTGTATCCTTGGTGACATTGAAAGTGTACTGTTGGCATAGTTGTTTTATTTGGGCCTTTCCATACTCCCACCAACTTTGCAATGTGCTAAATGTGTGCTTCTCACCCTTGAAACTCAACCAAAACAGGCTAAATACACTTTTAAAATGGCTGTCGTTCAACAATGTCGTATTAAAATGCCAATAAGCACTTTTGCATTTTATAGAGTTAATAAAAACAGAACATACCACTAGTTTGTGATCTGAAAAACTCACAGGAATTATACCACAGTTCCTGAAGATATTCAGGTGGTGCTTAAACGCATACACCCTATCCAGTCTAGCAAGAGAGACAGAATTAGCACGAAAATGAGTCCAAGTATACTGTCTCACGTCACCATGTAAATCCCTCCAGACATCGCTTAAATCATGCTCTTCAATTACTTGAACTAACTTCCTACGTGAAGGCATGTGAGGCTCAATATGATTCCTATCGATACTTCTTTCTGCACAATTAAAATCTCCACTCAAAAACAAATATTCTTCACTGCTGCATTGATCCAAAGTTGTGTTAAGTGTTTCTAAAAGACACATGCGATCTACAGCAGAAGTCGGTGCATACACACAAATGAAATTGAAAACAGAATTTTCAAAGTGCGCCTTCACTTTTAAGATACGCCCCTTTTCAATCTCTTCAACCGTGTAAGAATGGGGAACAAAACTGCGAGAAAACAAAATAGCAACCCCACCACTAACAGAACTGTAGTGACTTAAGGCTACGAGACCGTCCCACTCTTTTTCCCAAAGTATTGCGTTCTTTTCGTCGCTATGAGTCTCTTGCACAAACAGAACGTGTATTTGTTTCTGTTTTACGAGTTCAAACAACTGCGCCCTTTTCCGGCTTTCCCTTGCTCCATTTAGATTTAAAGTGGCTATGTGAACTGCCATGACGAGGGAAAGGAAAATACACGTTAAAAAGAGAAAAAACATATCAACCCGTTTCATTATTCTGGGCAACTTCAGCAACGTTATTTTTCAAAAGGATATTAATCTTTGTTGTGAACTTCTTCAACCTATACATCTCTGTATTGGCGAACCGACCTTCACTCATTAAACATCTGGCGCTTTCAACAAATTTCTCAAGATCTGGAAAGTAGTCGGCAGCTTGTACACCTCTTGTGTTTTTAGTGACCTTAAGAAACAGCTTAATCTCGTCGAAACCGTACCCTACACACCAGCTAACTGGTAAAAAGGCCGGAGAACTGCCTTGCGAACAAACGGAGGCGCCAGACTCGGATAATTCGCTTTCATCAGCATCGCTTTCCAAACATTGTGCTACTGACTTTTTCGCTTGTGGTTGTTTAAGGGTTCTTTTCTTCCTTTTTAAAGGCTTCGCAAATATATTATGGTCAGGGTGTGCTCCTCCCAGCTCATCCACTACATCCATTACTATGCTTGCACTGACAGGGTGACTGTCTTGTATGACACCAATAGCCTCATCTTTCCCCGTTTCCACCAATTCACAAGTTACATTTCCCCCCTCGTTGGAATCCTCAGGGAGTTTATCAGCCATATCAATCGAGTCTTGATTGATCTCACTTTGTTTTCCCCCGTTTTCACTAAGCGATGCCTCAACTGTCGTTAATGTTGTCTCAACTAAGACTTCTCCTACAGGTGCGCTCTTTTGCGCTTCTGCACTCGTGTCTTTATTGTGATTTTCTGGGTCACGGTTTGTATCTTTGTTGTCAGCGGGCCTACTATCTCCCTTTCCGGGACAGGCCCGACGGGTGTGTCCAGTTTTCCCGCAACCAAAACAACGCATTGAGTCAGTTGACACAAACACGGTGTAATCGAAGTTATCCACCTTGAGCTTTACACTTAGATTCAAATCCATATTTTGTTCGTTTAAAACCATATGAGTTTGACGTCTGAAAGACATAACATGCCTCACAAGCTCGGATTTTGTTCCAATAGGTATCTTCTTTATAGGAGAGATCAGCTTCCCGTATCTAGACAGTTCCCTTACAATTAAATCGTCGTTAATGAAAGGAGGTACGTTCGAAATGGTTACCCTTTTAGCAGGAGTAGAGAGAGGAAGTACTGGGATAAGCCTGTCATTTACAACTACACCTTTGACTACCACCTCGTTCGCTTTATCAATGGTACTTAAAAAGAGGACTATGGCATTGTTCATTCTAGACGCAGCTAGAACGCACTCATGGCCAACAATATTGCCAATCGCAACCGTGCATTCATCCACACTTATCGCCGACACCACCTTAACCCCGTGGCGACGCGTGAGTGTGTCATATATTTTTGGGTTCGGAGCCGCCATGCTTTCCAGTTTTGACACTGGTTTTCCGGCGACCCACTGAACACCAAACAAATCAAAAAGAAGGCTCTGTTCTATCACACAATACAACAGACGAACAAAAAGAGAGAAAAGTTAAGAAAATAAAGCACATTCGTTCAGGCCACGGCGGGCACAGCTCACGCTCACAAAACGCTCTTACTCACGCACTCCCAGCATGCACTCTGACAGAGAGAGAGAGAGAGAGAGAGAGAGAAGGAAGGAGGACTTGATAAATGTATGGAACAGAAAGCGGGAGTGTGGATGGGAATAGCAAGGCCATCTCACCATTACACACTGCAATGCACACTTCCTGCCTCTGCCAATCTCTCTCTCTCTCTCTTTCTCT
>NC_137922.1:40583117-40588117 GCF_963457725.1 Sprattus sprattus | reverse complement strand
TGAGGAGGATCTGATTAGCAAAGTGCTTCTCCTTTGGGACTATGCCCAGCTCTCTCTCTCTCTCTCTCTCTCTCTCTCATTCTCTCTCTCTCTCTCTCTCTCTCTCTTGCTGCACAGTGGCAACTGACACCAGCGTGCCACCCTGCCGGCCTCTGCCACACCGTGCCACTCCATGCCCACTCCAGCGACAGATGGAGGATGCCACATGGCAGCAGAGTGTGTCGCTATTCACGGGCACTCGAGGATCAAGGCTGGATGTATGTGCATATGGTATGTGTGTGTGTGTGTGTGTGTGTGTGTGTGTGTGTGTGTGTGTGTGTGTGTGTGTGTGTGTGTGTGTGTGTGTGTGTGTGTGTGTGTGTGTGTGTGTGTGTGTGTGTGTGTGTGTGTGTGTGAGAGTGTATGTGCATGTATATGTTGCGTGGGAGTACACTGGCGCTTTAGATATTCTGCCTTAATGAAGCCGGTGTAACTGTGCCATGTGTCCTTTCTCTTTTCCACGGCCGCTGCCACAGGGAGATGTGGGTGGGTGGGGTGGAACACCACAGTTTTGTGTGGATGTCTTCATTAATCAAATGCGCTACATGGAGTTAGACAGTATAGACACATGTGGACCACCTCCACCTGCTGACCTCATAGTGTCACTTTATCACCCAGCAATAGAGAGAGAGAGAAAACACATAGTGGAAGGGAATGGGAAAAATGAGGTGTGTGTGTGTACACATATATCTAACTATGTGTGTGAGCGTATGTGAGCGGGTGAGAGAGTGAGACTGTGTGTGCCTGTTTGTTCTGTGAACTCTGATAAGGGCAGGTGTGAAAGGCAAGACTTCTATTTTGACACCCCGCTTTTGCCCCAGACAGCTGTGGGAAGTGGGGTGTGTGTGTGGGGAGAGGGCTTTAGATTGGCGTGGAGGGAGAACAGTACTGCACGTGCCTCACTTCCTCTTCTCCTCTCCAAACGCTCTCACAACTTCTCTTCCTTTCTCGTTCTGCCACTTTCACAGCAATTTGCTAATTTTTAGGAGCGTGACTTCCATGAAGCAACAACCACTCATGAGTGTGAGAAAGAAAGGGTATGGTGTGTAAAGGTTTCATATAAAAACATTTATGAATAAAAAAATGCAAAATGCTTCTTATAACCTGGCTAGATCGAGGGCACGTCTCTAAAACACACTGACATCTGCCAGAGAGAGAGAGAGAAAGAGAGGTGGAGTGGGGAAAGAGAGACAGATAGAGAAGTAGAAGTAGTGGCTTTCTCTCTTTCCTGATGTGTGCTTCTGGCTTGGGTTTTTGAGTGATTCATAACCCCTGAATATTAATTTGCGCCCATGGCAACTCAGTACACAGGACCACTTTAAGTGTGACTAAAGTGACAGTGCTCCGTCTCAAAAGTGCAACCAGAGAGCTTTAAAGTTGATTAATGAAAGCTGAAGAGTGAAGTGTAGGCAAAAAAACAAAACAGCAGTGTAAATCAGCGGGGTAAACCACATGATGGTGAGCCTCTAATTATGCTCATGACAGCTGGAGGGGACGTGCTCTGTGCATGGATCCCAGGGACAGAGACGTGATTGGGCCTGACTTCACCTGCGGGGCTCCTTGTGTTAGTATTTAAATCCTGTCAGGAACATATGAAATCTACTAATGGGAAAGCGAGGTTCTCGGGTTCTAAAAAGCAACCCAAACTAGTGTTGTGTCCCGGGAGTGGGCTGGAAATGGAGAAGACAGACAGACCGGCGGGCCTAGGGGTCAGAGGTCAGGGGTACCGTGAGGGCGGGAGTATTCGAGGTTGGGAGGGTAGAGATGCATTCACAGGGCGAGATCAGTAGCAACCTCAACTGGCTGTATCTGGCTGATTTTTCCCAAGAAGCCCCGGCGACTTTCATTAATATTTTAATCTGCTGTTGTTTCTTTTTCATTTACCGAGGGAAGTGCTACCACCACGAGGCAAAGACGTTTATCCAAAACACACAAAAACAAATAAAAAATAACAGAACAAACCTTTAAAAAAAAAAGAAACGTTTCTTTTTTTTTTTAAAGGAACCCATTCTTCTCTTCTCTGGGTACAACTTTAATTTGAAGTCGTCGTCGTCGTCCCCCACCCCCCCCCCCCCCACCCCCGCAGCCCAGCATGAGGAAATGGGCGCTAATGAGGGAGACTGTTTGTTTTGCCCACATGGACGTGGTCCTTGCGGGGCGGCCCTGGCCATGGCTCCGCCAGGAGGAAAGTCTGGGTGTCTGTCCTTCTCTGCTCTGCTCCGCCTGTAATGACCCTAATCCTTCCTCTGAGGAAGCAGCCATGGCTCCATAGCTAGGGGTGGGGAGGACAGGAGGAGGAGAGGAGGAGAGGGGAGGAGTGGAGGAGGGGGTAATAGGGGAAACACATGGCCTAGTGGTGCAAGTGTAAATACATAACTACACCGGCACTGAACACACACACACACACACACACACACACACACACACAGACACACACACCTGAGCATGTATAACATAAATGCACAACTTACAAAATACACACAAGTAACATACAGACAAACAAAACAGATCTAAATAACATATAGACACACACACTACAAACATGCACAAACACACACACTTACACTCACACACACACACACACACACACACAAACATAATTGCTGGCATGTATGAGCTCACACATGTGCCCACAGCCCCACACACAGCAAATACACTAATGAAGACTATCTACGCTAATGTGCGCACATGCACTCTGTACCCTGGGAAAAAGAAACGCACACACCAGCACACACTTAGGCAACATTGATGATGGCGATTAGGAAATGTGTTTCTCATTTGAGAGTCGGGAAGATGACGCACAGACAAGGCCAAAGAAGAGAAGAAAGAGCATTAAAGTCAGACGCTACAGACTGCTCTTTAACATACAGATTTATAGTATATAGTCTGTAATGGTATAGGCTTTGACTTTGACTATATGTGTGTGTAATAGCGTAAGACCGCTAAACGGTTGCCAAATGGAGTGATAGAGGATATAGATAGACACAGGGAAAACACAATCTGGGCTTGAGTGAAACAACCTGTGAGTGAGTGTGAGAGTGTGTGTGCGTGTTCAGCATGGGCATTTAGTAATTAGAGTAATGACACATGAGACAGATGGGGGGAGGGGGGTGTTGTGTGATCCACCAGAGGCTTCTGCTCTCTAATCCGGCGCTGACTATCTATCTGTCACACACACACACACACACACACACACACACGGGCACACACAAACACACTTACGCACACACACACGGGCACACACACACAAGGGCACACACACACACAAACACACACAGGCACACACACACACACACACACACACACACACACACACACACACACACACACACACCCATGGGGCCTGGAATCAAGGCCGTTTCATATAAGAACGTAAAAAAAAAAAAGGCAAATAATTTAAAGACAAAAGCGATCCAAACAGAACGCAGGTCCTGTGATGTGTGAGAGGAACAAGGGCACGCTCCCTCGGCTCCTGAGCCTGACAGATGCCAGAGGGAGAGGGTGATGCCGGCGGAAAACACCTCAGTGTCAGAGTTCTTCATTAAAGCCACATAAAGAACTGGAGAGAGAGAGAGAGAGAGAGAGAAGGAGCGAGAGAGAGAAAGAGAGAGAGAGAGGGGTAAGAGAGTGGGGGAAAGGAAGGTGAGAGGAAGAGAGTGAAAGAGAGTAAGAGAGAGGAGGGAGAGAGGGCAAAAGAGAGAGAGAAAGAGGGATGGAAAGCAGACTGAGAGGGATAGAGTGAGAGAAGGAAAGAGAGAGAGTAATAAAAGTGGGGCATGTGTGGAGGTGATTTCGGCCGCTCTCGCCACCTTGCTAGGTGAGGCCAAAACGCCCGGCCATCTGGCGCCTCCCATGAAAGATTTTTTCTTTTCCCCCCAAAAAAAAGGAAATGAAAGAAAATAAAAACGTGTTTTCTGCGCAGGACTCAAGCGAACAAGATGATGAAGTACTAATAAAATAACACACACTCACGCACAATATATTCTGGCATGGAAACAAGGATCGGTTTCTTTCGCTCTGCGTGTCTGGGGCTTTTTATTCAGCATCACAGAGGAGTTGCTTTAAAATGTGTGTGTGCGGGGTGTGTGTGTGTGTGTGTGAGGGTGTGTGAGGGGGGTGGTGGACTGAGGCTGTCGAGTCTGGAGTGGGGAAAGATTGAGGTGGTGAGTTTTTTGGCAAGACACTCCAAAAAGGTCATGGGGAGAGAGGTGTACTGAATGAAATTGATGATGGGAAATATGTGTGTGTGTGTGTGTGTGTGTGTGTGTGTGTGTGTGTGTGTGCGCACACGCTCACACAGACAAAATAACACGTGCCTGTATACATGGATAAGCATACAGTAAAAACATATGTGCACACACACTCGCACAAAAATGAAAAATACTCACTCTTTCACTTTCACTCACCCACAGACACACACACACACACACCCTCAGACACGCAAGCACATAGGGCGGTTATTTATTTGATTTCTTACGCCTGTTCCACGGGAGGCCTTCCAGTAAACAGGGAATTTGCTTGAGTTTCCTTAATGAAGCGAGGGGATGGAGGGAAGGTGTGTCGGAGAGGGAGGGAGAGAGAGAGAGAGAGGGAGAGAGAGAGGGATAGAGAGAGAGAGAGGAAGGCGGAGGAGTGCGGGTGCTGAGGAGCAGAGCGGAACTCTCGTTAACCTCGCCGGTCTTGGCGGGAGCTCGCTCGGTTGAGTTTGGAGATATCACAGAGTAGCACACACATACAGACACACACACACACACATACACACACACACACACACACACACACACACACTGCACTGGAGCCTGTGTCCAATTAGTTTCTGTCAGTTGTATACAACACCCAGGTCTTGTAAATATGTGCGATGAGAGTAATGAACAGGGAAGATTATCCCGTTCTCCAGACTATGGGAGTCATTCACGGAGGCAGGGCAGGACAAGGTGGACAAACTGCATACACACCAGAGT
>NC_137922.1:40563117-40578117 GCF_963457725.1 Sprattus sprattus | reverse complement strand
TTTCCCCCAACAGAGCCAGGCTCCTCAGCAGGCTGCCCCCCTCCCCATCCCAGCCGCTCCCCTCTGCACCATGGCTCGGCTGGCTCTCAGCGGCAGCAGGTGAGATTTATGAGGTGTTAAGAATGTTCGCCTGTAACCCGGAGCAGCCGCGGCCTGCGTTAAGCTTCCACCCCAAGCTACCCCCCTACCTCAACACACACCTACACACACACACACACACTTACACTCACATATGGTTACACACACACACTCACATGCAGCAACCTCTAACCCTAAACTGTGATCGCCTGATGTCTATAACTGCAGACACTGCATGTGAGTACACCCCCCCCCACACACACACACACACACACACACCCAACCAACATAACCCCCCCCCCCCCATCCCCCCCTCTGGGCATGTATGGAACAAAATCACACACTTTCTATAACAACTGACCCCTCCTCTCGTCAGGTCCTCAACACTCCTACCTCCCGCTCGGCTTGGTGGAAGTAAAAAAACACAGGCCCTCACAATCACGTCTGGCTCTGGTTTCCTTTCCACGACAGCACCTTTAAAGAACAGCTTGAGAGAAAGAGAGATGAAGGGAGAGGGACAGAGAGAGAGAGACAGAGAGAAACAGACAGACCGAGAGGGTTATAGAAGGAGAAAAGACAGAAAAAAGAGAGCAAGAAGGAGAGAAAGAGAGAGAGAGAGAGGCAAGGTCTGTGCACCACTAACACAAACATCTGCCATGGGAGCTTTTAGGAATGGGGTGCCAGACCTCTCTGTGGTGGCATCCAGCCCTGCTGAACGTGACATTTCCAGAGCAACCCGAGCTCCACGGCGCATCCACCAAACACTACATTAGTCATTGGCCCAGCTGCTAGAGGGCGACGCGCCGCGCAACTCAGAAAAACATTCCTTCCTTGTTTACATCCCCAATATATCTCGACAGCGAGAGCGAGAGAGGGAGCGAGAGAGGGAGAGAGAGGCATGCAAGGCCCACTCTCTAAGGGTCAGACAGGAGTCGTATCTCTTTTTATTACAAATGTGGCTCCTTTCCTTCAAATTACATCCTATATGATGACCATTTCTATCCCTACGAGTCATATTTATGCCGTTTCAATGACTATTGTGTAGATGTATTTAAGTGGCAGTCCTATAGTAATCCTATGTGATTTGAATACTGCCTGCCTGCTTCGATTTAAAGTAATGTAGTACCCAGCGCCCTGATTTTGGTAAAGCCCAGGCTACAGGCCGGGGGGCAACAGGATAAGACAAGCACGATCCCAGGGCAGTCCCACCACGCTCCAACATCTGTCCGACAAACGCGAGCTGTTCCGTTCCGTTTGGCCGGATTCATCCATTCTGCACCTCTCCTAATGCACTCGACTAGGATTAGGCAGTGATTATGTCGCTCGTACACACCCACCCCCCCCATCCCTCAGCGGAGAGCAGACATCCCTGGCGACCTCAGCGAGCACTGGGGAACATGCTGTTCTAACGGTGGCTTACCGACAGGTGCTGGAGCCTCCTTCAGTAAACACCATATTGCATCTCCCCCATTCCAACTCAAGTAATCTCTGTTTGTAGTGTCCGTATTTGGAATACTAGCGGGAGTGGGAGAGGGGTTGGGGTTGAGGGGAGGGGAGGAGAGTCGAGGGGAAGCGGAGGATAACACGATGTTAAAGAGAAATAATACACGGATAATGCGGACTTCAAAACATTGGCAAGCGAGGGGCGGCCTAATCAAACCCTAACCGTGCCAACTGTTGCTTGGCAGGGTACGTGTTTGCTGGGCGAGTTGGGGGAGGGGGAGGGGGTGGGGTGGTGAAGCCAGACGTTGGCCAGGTGAGCCTGATACTGGAGCCTAGCAGAAAAGAAAAAAAACATGAGCAGGAATCTTGGGAATGTGGGCCTTTGATTTCCTGCCTCTGACTGGCAAGAACAGTTAGCGTCCATTATCAGCAATTCCCATCTGCACCATACTGCTAACACAAAACCATCAAAGAAAAAACAGAAGTCCGGACACAAATGTGGCTATTAGTGCACAGACTTATTTGGTCTTTTTGGGTCCTTCATAAAACACTATTTTGGCAATATCTGCCATCTGATTGGCCAAAGGTGCTTTGGGTTCCCCACAGACCGGGCTATAAGTATACAACGGCCAGATACAGTACATAAATACATCCCCATACATACACCTCTATTAGCACAGGAGGAAGGAAGGGTGCGGGGGAAGATAGAGGGGGAGAGAGGGAGAAAGAAAGAAGGAGAGAAGGAGAGAGAGTGAGGGATGTGTGTAACCTACCAGAGTCCCGCTGTGGTTCGTCTGGTTAATGATTTCCCCAGGCTCCGGGTCGCTGTGACTGCTGGCCACCGCCCTGTGAGACATAAACAGGGGATTGTTCAGAGGCAAGCACAGAGGAAGAATGCAGTCGTATGGAAAACAATCAGGGCCAAAAACGCAACACAAAGGCCCTCGAAACACACACACCCACATACACACTCTTCCACATCCCTCTTATACCTGGACACACATACATACATACACACACATACACAAACATACATACATGCATACACACATACATTCACACTTGTCGCCGGATGACCTCCTCCTATTAAATTCAGGACACAAAGCTAATCTTTCATGTCCCCTGTGACAATCCTGCGACTAGCTGTTATAGTTGTTTATAAAGGAAATGTGTGTGTGTGTGTGTGTGTGTGTGTGTGTTTGTTCGTGTGACTGTGTCAGTGAGTTTACACAGGCTACAAGGTTCAGAACACTGATCAGAGTGAACTTACCTTGACTTTTTATTTGTTTTTCTATACATTATGTTCGACGTGAGTCGATGTGAGTGTGTGTGTTTGTGTTTGTTTGTGTGTGTGTGTGTGCATGTGCCTGTTTGTCTAGTCCTGTGATTCAAAAAACAAGCCACCAATCCAAATTCCAAACAACAACTAGAGATGCATTTTCGCAAACACAGCCAATTAAAGATGTTACAGCCCTAACACTACCCATAGTTGGGTAGGATTTGCCCAATATGCTCATATGCAGAGGTACTTAAGGCTAAACATACTGAGTACAAACATCTGTTAGCATTATGCAAGCTATGTCACTTTCTATGTGACTATTTATCGGCTGTCTGTCGATAACCAATGATATTATGTCACTAAAGAGACCTGTGCTGCAGTATGTAAAAAGGCAATGTATGAGTAGACATCACACACTATTATAATTTCTTATCAGCATGCAACATGGGGCATTGGAACCATTTTCACAAGCGCACTACATGGGATCATGACGGACATGTCAGAGATGGAGCGGTGTTGACATATGAAAAGCGCTAGGAGCAGAACCCGCACCAAAAAACAGGTAGAATAAAGATAAGGCGCAATAGTGTGTCATACTAGTATTCCTTGAAGTCTTTCTAATCACCTGTCACTCTGCACATCAAACACGCCAGCATGGTGGGAACTACAGTGACAGACACTAGGCCCCTTGGCCACGGCAGACATTGCTGTGCATGGAAGGGGATGGGGGTGGTGGTGGTGGGGGTCTGGTGGCTGCGGACCGGAAAAGCCAAGCCAGAGCTCTGTAACTTAACTGTCAGAGTTAATCTTGTTATGTAATCAGCTTTCAACAGGGCTTTTATTGTACAGGGTCGTTTTTTTTTTTCAATATCTCTTTCTCTCTTCAACGCTGCCTTTTTTTTTGGGTGGAGGTTAATTCTCTCCCGGCTTCTTTTCAGCCACAAAATTAATTATGGGGGTTTTGGATGGGGGTGGTGGGGGTGTGTGGATGGGGGCTATCAGAGAAGGAGAGAAAGAAGGGAGAGAGGGATTGAAGGAGTCAAGATACTAAGGAGTACTAACAAGCAGCCACCAGCACTACCCCCACTCCCCTGTTAAAACCACATGCAATCATGGTAGGGTCGGGTTATGTGGGGAGGGTGACCCAGTGATTGGTGTTGTGTTATGCCTAATTTGTCCAAGATTAGGAGGAGGTCAGAGGTCGCCAACCCTATAGTCTCCAGGGGGCTTTAGGATCAAAGGGGGGTGGGGTGTAGGGGGAGGTTGTGATGGTTTGCACTTAGGAAGAGCAGGGAGCCGGGAGACTGAACTTGGGCTTGGGCCCCCCTCTTTCACTTCCCTCTCTCTCTCTCTCTCTCTCTCTCTCTCTCTCGCTCTCTCTTTTTTACTTCTTTGGTAGGAAACCCACACAGTTGTCCATCCCACCACAGGCAGGATAGATGACGCTTCAGGGCAGCCAAGGGAAAACACCCACCCAAGAAGAAAAAAGCAAAGTGATGTGTCAGAGGTAAGAGGATATGAGCGTTTTTTTTCTTCCCTTTATACTACTTTTGATACCTGCTCCCTTAATTTATTATTTTTGTGTGTGTTCGCTTGCTACCTATTTTTTTCTCCTACCTCTTATGGAAGTCATTCTTGGCACATTATTTTTAGGCTGGGAAGCCGATGCCAGACCCACCAGTCTAGTGAGCTCCCGTTTGAAAGGATGTCTTTGTGTGTGTGGTGGAGTGAGAAAGAGTAGGACAGTGAGAGGAGAGAGAGAAAGAGAGAGAGAAAGAGAGAGAGAGAGAGAGAGAGAGAGAGAGAGAGAGAGAGAGAGAGAGAGAGAGAGAGAGAGAGGGAGGTGGAGACATCAGAAGAGAGATGGAAGAGAAGAGTATACCCTGCAGCAACAGAGGGCGGTCCATGGCGCGGCCAACAAGTCTAATTAGGCCGTCGGCCGTCTGGTCCCTCTGGGCTCGGAGGGGAACACAAAGCGCCAGTTTCCTGTGACAATTAATGGATGCTTCCTAAATGATACCGATCCATTAAATCTCCCGGCTCACACAATGGCAGAGCCTACAGAGATCTCTTCTTTGGACCCAACTTTAGTGCCTCACATCACCCCTGCCCACCAACACCACTCCCTTCACTTCAGCGTTGAGAGAATGTGTGGTCTCAAGTTGCCAGCAGAAACCAGCCCTTAATTACTCTTCTGGCAAAGCCTCTCCCTAGAAAACAGATAACAGATTTAAAAGCCATTGAGATGAAAAAAGCCCCCCCCCCCCCCCCTTCCACCTGCTATTAGCTTACGCTGGCCTTCTGTAAATCCGCATACTGTACTGTCTTAAGTGATGAGAGCTTAGAGGGGCCATGGACGGGTCGGTCACAGGGGCCCCAGACTGACGGCTTATCTGACCTCCCACACAGCAGAGCCGCTTCACTTCTCACAGGCGCCTCAGTCCAGTGCCCACCTGACGCTCCTTACATTGACCGGACTAACGGCTGCCGTTTATAGACCTGCCCAGTATGTGTGTGTGTGTGTGTGTGTGTGTGTGTGTGTGTGTGTGTGTGTGTGTGATGCATGTGAAAATGTATGTGTGGTTCATGTTCACAAACACCTACATGGGTTTATGTGTGTGTGTGCAAACACCCATATACTGTGAGCACGTAAGTGTGTTTATTTGTGTGTGTGTCTCTGGCCTGTGTGCAATGTATACGTGCTTACTGCTGGAATATATCTCTTAGGCTTGGGTTTCTCAGGGACAGTGTGTCAGCAGGCAAAATGTCTGAAGCTATATTTGGAAGCCATATTATGAGCTGTTGCTGCCGGCCCTACGGCTGCTGTTGCTACCGCCACTGCACATGCTGTCCCTGTGACACCCTATGGAAGCAGAGACCAGATGCGGGCATGGCCGTGGACAACCCCACCAAGCACAGCTCACTTCCTGTAGTGTGTGTGTGTGTGTGTGTGTGTGTGTGTGTGTGTGAGTGTGTGTGTGAGTGTGTGTGTGTGTGTGTGTGTGTGTGTGTGTGTGTGTGTGTGTGTGTGTGTGTGTGTGTGTGTGTGTGTGTGTGTGTGTGTGCGCAAACAAGTCCTGTGTTCCTCAAGAGCGTGTGAGGGAGAAGGGGAGGCCAAAAAACGCATAGTGGGTACTTCAGGTTGTAGCAGTCAACAACCTCCCCCCCCAAACCCTCACATACACTCACACACACAGACACACCCAGACACACACACACACACACAAACACGCACACACCCTCAACTTGTGTGTATGTGTATCCTGTAGGCATCCGGATGAGGCACTGCACACAGTGTACCCCGAGTGAAAACAACCGAATCAATCAGGCGGGTCATTACGAGAGCAGGAGCCCGAGCCGGAGCTGCGGTGGTGTGCGGTCATGTCAAGAGCTTCCTGTACGCCAGCCAGCTGCATGCTCAGCACCAGGAGCAGTGACAGCAGCGGCACCGTTCAAAACCTTCACCCAGATGAAGGACAATGAGAAACACACACACATTGTCGACACAATGCAATGCTAGGGGGCAAGCATTGCATAAAGACAAAGAGTGATGGTAACTGACTGGTTCGATTTCTACTTTTTTTTTTGCTTTTTTGTGTGTGAATTGCCTGAATTGCTCAGGCAGCAGTTTCTGAAATATGCTAATACAGCACAATTGAATTTGAGAAAGGGAGAGAAATAGCTTGAAAGGGAGAGAGAGAATAGGGAGGGGGGGGGGGGGGGCGACGACTGTACTTTCCACTCTCCCTGCGTTTAAACAATGTTAAAGACTCCATTATCTCTGTAAACAGTGCCTGGACAGGACAAGCTTTAAGGTTATGGCTACACATTGTAAATGAGGAGCTGCTTCTATTTATGGTTGGGTGAGAGATATTTCCTACCGAGGATGGGGGGAGTGGGGTGTGAGGGGGGGGGGGGGTAAGAGTGATGGTCGCACTGCCCAGCCAGGAAAAACATCACACTCCTTGGAATAGCAGGAGACGTGGCGCTGAAGCCACCAGGCGTAAGACCTCTGAGACTTGATCTTTACTTTGTCTGATGTGTGTGTAACCCCGGCCTTGCACCGGGTTCATTTAGCAGCAGTCACACACACACACACACAAGCTTACACACAGACACAGAGACACGCACACAAACAGATACACTCACTCACACACGCACGCACGTCCACAAACACGCACGCACGCACACACACACACACACACACACACACACACACACACACACACACACACACACACACACACACACACACACACACACACACACACACACACACACACACACACACACACCCCAAGGTAACATAAAGAACAATACAATCTGAATCGCACACTCAAAAAGAACAGTCCTCTGTCATTCCAGTGAGACTGTAGGCCATCAGTCTGGTCTGTTATATAATCGAAGCATTTCAGAGCCACGTGGGTTTCAAACGTTTCATAATGTGTCTGTGGAGTTTGGGGGAAAAAAGAAGAGCAAGTAATAATTTATGAAAGAAAAACAACTTAAAAGAGTAAGAAGTTGGAAAAGAAAGTGACACTTGGTGATGAAGACTCTCCCACATTAACTTCTATTCGCGCTCTCTCTCTCTCATTCCCCCCTTCCGCCTCTCTGCCATTCTTATCTCTCTGTCATTCCCTCTCTCTTTCTCTCTCCCTCTCTCCTAAAGCCGGTGGCGCCTCAAGAAAGGAGTGCGGCTGAGAGCAGAGCACAAAACACGGTGTGGAGAAATGATCTGCCGACATCAAAGGCAGTCTTCTGGAGTTTCTCTTTCCCTTGCTTTCCCTCTCTTCTTTCTTTCCGTTTTGCTCCCTATCCCTCTCTTTCTTTCGCTCTCTCCCTCTCTTACCACCTCTCTTTCTCTGTCTCGCAGCAAGTCACAGGCTTAACATACACAGCCACCAATCGCCACAAGGCACCACAGACAAACACACACACACTCGCACGCGGACGCGCTCAAACACACACACACACACACACACACACACACACACACACACACACACACACACACACACACACACACACACACACACACACACACACACACACACACACACACACACACAAATGCACTTGCCAATCACACAGTGTACCGATGCATGATGGAGGGTTTTATGGTGGGAGGCCGTTACACTCTCTCTAGGTTCAGCAGCAATGTCTGAATACAACACACACACTCCACACACACGTGCTTGTGCATGCGCACACACACAAACATATAAACACACACACATAATTACACACATGTGCCCTCTCTCTCAAAACTAGTACTTGATCTTTTAAGCACACACTCTTTTCATCTGATTGAACGTAGCCAGAGAGAGTCGCGGCTTGTTGATGTTTTCCATGATTTCTTACGATCAATCTTTGCAAAAACAGAACAGCACACCATGGTACTCATCTCTAGGTGCACACTCACATATTGATTAAAGTGTGATATGGCTGTTTCAGCATGATACTTCCTTCAAATAAAATTGAATGCATGTGTGTGTGTGTGTGTGTGTGTGTGTGTGTGTGTGTGTGTGTGTGTGTGTGTGTGTGTGTGTGTGTGTGTGTGTGTGTGTGTGCGCGTGTGCGTGTGCATGTGCGTGTGCACGCGCACGAGTTAGCCTAGAGAATTGCGGCTATTCCAAGACGGACGACCTCATAATCACTCTCCCTCCTCCAGAGGCCTGACATATTTGCAGGCTGTGAAAGATCAGCGATCGTAAACGTACATCCACAACTACGAATGCTTTTAGACTTTTAGACTGCACACTCACACACATACACACACACACACACACACACACACACACACACACACACACAATGCAGTCTGTGGAAGCCGAACTGAAAAACATGCATTCTCCGCGACCCCGTCCTAAGAGCATTACCCTGTCATCTGATGGTAGCAGAGAGAATGTGTAGCTCTTTCATGTGAGGGTCAGCCACAAAGCACTGATGGGGGGGTTGGGGTCTTACTGCGCTCCTGTTTTTCCTCTTGTTCAGGGTCCCTGACAGCTCAGTGCACCAGCAACCACAACAGCATTAACAAACTACCACGCAAGTTGGAAAAAGTGAGAGAAAAAAGTCCATACACGACTGGGCTTGTGGGTTGGAATCGAACATGAAAAGAAATGCAATTAATCAACTTTCGCTTACTGTCTTTCCCGATAAAACGCCAGTTCTCTGGATATCAAGCAAACCATCAGCCGTGCTTGATAAGCAAACTGTTTGTTTGTGTGCATCTTTTTTGTTGCTCTCCTACTGAGCACCAAATCAATTTTCTTCCCAAACGTGTTCTGGCGCCAAACTGATTTATTTGTATGGTTACTCATCGCTGGAGGTAATTGCCTCGCTGATGAAAAAAAGTGCAAGTCTTGGCAGGTTATAAAATGGCAAATGAAGTTGAGAGGGAGAAGTATCTTCATTAGTTCTCTCGCAGTACAGGCAGCACAGGATTTTCTTTAAAATACATCTGCTAGGTTATTCACTTTGAGGTGCTCCTTGCAAGGCTCTTCAAATCTTCAAGTCTTCAAATGGCTCACATGACAGCATGCTTGGCTCA
This sequence comes from Sprattus sprattus, assembly GCF_963457725.1. Classification (NCBI taxonomy): domain Eukaryota; kingdom Metazoa; phylum Chordata; class Actinopteri; order Clupeiformes; family Clupeidae; genus Sprattus; species Sprattus sprattus. Next base: position 40,568,764 of record NC_137922.1, on the reverse strand, counting down.
AAGATTTGGGAGGCATTGGCGCAAATCCCCACGGGCAACTCACCCCCCCATCCCCCATCCCCCATCCCCTACCCTCACCCCCTCGTATGGGGGGACCCCATTTATTTTCCACGGCAAATTTTGTACACCCCTTTTCCACCCATTGAATGGGGGCGGACATGAAATGCTCATCCGGTGGGGATTGCGGTTGGCATGAAAACGGGGGGAAATGATGCTAAACAGTTTCTGGATCTGTTGTTTGCAAAAAAAGAACAGTGAGCTTCCACTAGCAGCAACTCGGCAAAGACTCAGCACGTCTCCGCAGGCATGCTTGGAACACGGGGCGGCCGGTGGGTGGATGAAAATGAGGAGCCAAATGAGTAGCCAAAAGAGACCTCGCAGATCGCAAGACAATAAGAAGCGAAAGAAATAATGAGGTCAATCTCTGAAAGAGGGATATGAAAAAGGGGTGCAAGCTACTCTTGTGCAAGCAAGAGCCCCAAGTTCTCATGGGACGTAAGTAAGTAACATGCGCTCTGGCTCTAAAATGCCTCCAACTGTGACAAATTTTGGTGGTGGGATTGTCTCCCGCTGACTGGTTTATGACATAGGAGTTACAGTTCTCCCTCCCTGGAGCTGGAGCTGGAGCTGGGGGCAGCTCTCCCCAGCCCAGAGGCTCCCAGGGGGGCAGGGCTGTGCAGAGGGGCATGAAGGGGATGAAGGGTGAGAGGGCGCTGCAGGCTGCTGGTTCTCTGGGGGAGGAGAGGACACAGCACAGCACAGCAGAGCAAGGGGAGGAGAGCAGCGGTGGCGGGTAGAGGTCAGAGTTCAAAGCCATATCGGGGTGTTGAACTGCGGCAGGCTAGGTCATGAACTTCCCCCGCTTCACCCCGTGCCCCCATGCCTGCCCGTCCCATGCCACCCTGTCACTGAACGTCGCGACGACTGCCCACCCTGCCTCCCCCAGACAGGGCACAGAGGACACACACACACACTAATCATAATGCAAACACTCTTGGAGTGGAGGAATGCCAGATATTCTGAGGCTGGGCTGCGAGTTTAAGAAGAGAAAAACATGTGGGAAGGAACAAAACATTTTCCTCTGATAATAATGTATGTGTGTGAGTTTCTGTAAGAATATGTATGTGTGTGTGTGTGTGTGTGTGTGTGTGTGTGTGTGTGTGTGTGTGTGTGTGTGTGTGTGTGCTCAACACACACACATGTGCATTCTTATGTGTGGACAGCGGCCCCTTTGTCTGACACTTGATCTCATGAGTGACGGAGAGTGAACAATAGCAGTCCAGTTGGCCTCTGTGGTCGGGTCGAGGGGCGCCGCTGCCGTGTTAAGGTCAGGCCTGTACCACACTGGGCACGGCGCCGCCGCTACCACTGCCAGTGAGGGACAAACATGACCATAGTGTCATGGCCGGGGCACAGCTTGGGCAATGGTCAAAGGAGTCCATTCAGCCTGGTGGGCAGCACAGCTATCAAAGTGGTGGGGGTGAGCAAGTGAAAGAGAGAAGAATGAGAGAGAGAGAGAGAGAGAGAGAGAGAGAGAGAGAGGGAGAGAGAGAGAAAGGGGGAGGGAAAGAGAGAAGAATGAGATCAAGAAAGGGGGAGGAGGGATGGAGGGAGGGTAAGAAAGGAAGAGAGAAGAGAAGTAGAGCAAGAGAGAGTGAGAAAGACAAGGCTATGTTGAGGAGCAGGGTCGCACAGCTGGGCAGCTCTCAGCTGGGGCCTGCACTGGAAGAGGAGGAGGAGGAGGAGGAGAAGAGAACAATGCGAGCAGGCTTGTCAAAATGGACAATTAATGGCCGGTCACAGAGAGAACAGCGGCCCGGGCCCCAACACGTGCAATCCTCTTTCCATGATGGGAGGAGGAGAAGGACGAAAAGACGGATATAGTAATACAGTCGATCGACATAAAGACCAGCGGGGAGACCGAAAAAAGGAGGAAAGAGTCAAAAAAAAAGACAGAGAGGAATGGAGAGAAGAGAGAAAGATAGAACAAAAGACAGAAATCGGGAGAAGCCCTACAGAACAACAATTGGCATTCACGTATTTGGAACATCGTGTTCCATATCTCAGGGTCGGCTTCAGAGAAATTGGCAACAGATCAAACCGGAGTGCGTTAGAAAGAACCACTAGCGACGTTGAGCTAAAAATAGTCGTCTGGCCAGTTGTTTAGCGAGCGCCGAGTTGTTTTGAGATTGCCGCTGATTAGGGGAGGCAGACGCGGAAATACTAATTGTGAAGAAGGCAAGCGGTCTCGTTGAGGGGGAGAGGAGAGAGAGGAGAGCTCGCCGGTCTGGATGGCACCGTTCAGCAGGGCCGGCGCAAGGGCTAAGAGGATGATTTAATCAATTAGAGCAACCCAGCCGGCAGAAAACAGAACACACGGCCCAGCTGAGTGGGAGAATGTCCTTATGCATTCACACACACATAAACTAACATTCAACGCTCATACAGGCCTATCCACATAGACAAACACACTTTGACTAAGAGATACAAACACACACACTTTCTGTCTCACAGATGCATGCGCTACATGCACACGCACAAACACTGTGTCTATCTGTATTCGGGCATCATCTGGAAACACGTGTACTTATGCACTTCTGCAAAAACACACTCCAAGACGGACTCATGAGGACTCAAACCATAATAATCCTTACCCTCTAGGGCAGGGCTTTCATAGCTTTGTGCTCTCTCTAAGTTCCCAGCATACATAGAGTGGGATGTAGAGGGACAACATCCCATGTCCTTGTAAACACCCCTCCCCTCCCAACACCTCCACCATCGGGTGTGTTCTCCACTCCACTCCTCTCTCCTCTTTTTCTCGTTCTCTCTGTTGCCGTCTCCAGAGGGAGGTTGATGCTCCTCGTCCCCCCCCCCCCCTCCCCCCTTCCTCGCCGTGCTTCTGTATACTGTTAACCCTGATCGAGTGAGTCGCCATATTAGGCGGTTCTCACGGGGGCCGCCCCCAGGGGAGCGAGAGCCCTATAAATGCAGCCTATAAAAATCTATGGGCTTGCTTGTTCAAACATTCGTGTTAACACAAGGAGCAAGCACCTCCCACATCCCCACCACCACACCTCCTCAGCTACCCCCCCCCCGTCCCCACTCCCACTCCCCTCCCCACTCCTCTGGTTCTTAATCGCATGACTCAAGCAATCAAGCACAGCACTGAGAAACTGCACAGGGGGAGAAAACGAGAGAAATAGAGAGAGAGAAAAAGTCAAAGGCAAAAAGAGGGAAAATAGGTCTCATGCAGAAACTATCAACAGGCTGTCCAAAACAGCCCAAAGCAAAGGGAAAGAGTGACAGATCAAGAGAATAATACAAAGTGAGAGGTGCTCAGCCAGGACAGGGGGCTTCAAGCACACACACACACACACACACACACATAAGCACATGCACACACACACATACACACACACACGAAAACACACACACACACTTACACCCACAACAACAGGGCAACTTAAACGCTATTGGACGGTGGAATGGGATTAGGACTGTGAGCGCGGACAGGGGGAAAAGAATCAAAGTGGCCTCAGATGAAAAGAGGGGAGGAAAGTGAGGGATGGAGTGGGTGGTGGAGGAGGTAGAGGAGAAGAGAGGGACAGAGATGCAGGAGAGGAGAGGAGAGGAGAAGACAGGAGGGCGGGGCTGGGCTGGGTGGGTAAATCAAAGGCGGCCCGATCTCCACTTCCACACTCGTACATAATTAAAACAGACGGCAGCTTTGTGATGCCTAGTCATTAAAACCAGTGTCAGCTCCACAGGGGAAGAGTGAGAAAGAGAGAGAGAGAGGGAAGAGTGGAGAGAGACAGAGAGATAAAGAGAAAGGGGGGGGGGGGGGTTGAGAGAGGCAAAGCACGAATGAGAGAAAGTGAGTGTTTGCAGAGCTCCACCCGATTTCCAAAACTGCCCCGAAAACACTCCAAGAAGCCACATCACGGGAAGCGACAAGAGACGATGAAAGAGGGAAGAAATTGGAAGAGGAACACGTATGAAGGGTGGAAGTAACAGAAATGAATTGATATAAAAAGAAGGTGATGAAAAGGATGAAAAATAGAGCAGTGAGACTTGATGTGATGGATCATGTTTGATACTTCCACCACAGTAAACTCGAAGGGGGACGGGGAGTAGAGAGGGGAAAAATTGATGATCTGGGCGAATCGTAAACATGGCCACTTGGAACACAAACACTACCTGGTTAAAAAAAAGGATGCGGTGCGGAGGGGCGGCGACGCTTGCTGGGATACATCTCCATTATTACATTTGGCTCAGGACGAGGAAGGAAGGCAGCCAGCAGGCTAGCACAAAAAGCAGAGGACAGCAGTGTGTATGTGTCTGTGTGTATGTGTGTGTGTGTGTATGTGTGTGTGTGTGTGTGTGTGTGTGTGTGCGTTCGTGTGCTTGCGTGTGTGGGTGTGAACAGAAGACATGTGCTACCATATCTCTTTGAATGTCCGTGTGTGTCTGGTAACTTAATACACTTAGTACACAACTGTGTGTGTGTGTGTGTGTGTGTGTGTGTGTGTGTGTGTGTGTGTGTGTGTGTGTGTGTGTGTATGAAGAGGATGGTGAGTGAGTGATTAGCTAGCCTTGCATAGCTAGCATATGGCAAACCACATGTAGCATCGATTGATATTTATAGGCTAATGGAGGGTATGTATGTACTCCCAAGGACATACCTTTGACAGGCAAATAGACCCAACACACACAGAGAGAGTTTGATGTGGAGTTCAGAGTTCATATATTCCCTGTACTCTTGCAGCAATGTTAATGTAAACTAAATTGTGAACAGCAGCTGTCTGTATGTGTGTCTAACTGAGAGCGAGAGAGAGACACACATGGAGAGAGAGAGACAGAGACAGATAGAGACAGAGAGGAAGTGTGTGTGTGTGTGTGTGTGTGTGTGTGTGTGTGTGTGTGTGTGTGTGTGTGTGTGTGTGTGTGTGTGTGTGTGTGTGTGTGTGAGAGAGTGTGTTAAAGCACAGAGAGTTGCCAGTCACATGGGCAGTGCTGGCTGCTGTTCAGAGCCCAGTGTTTGCATTCCAGGGTTAGAGTGTGACAGCAGACGCTGGGTACAGCACACGTGACTGTTCTTCCCTCTCCCTCTCTCTTTCTCTCTGTCCTTCTCTTTCTCTCTCTCTCTCTCTTGATGTTTTTGAATTCTGAATATCTCTCTCTCCCTCCCTATCTCTCTTTACCTCTCTTCCTCAAGCCTCCCGAAGGGTGAAGTCCATGGCAGAAAGGGAAAGTCACAGACACATAAGCACGTGCACACACACACACACACACACACACACACACACACACACACACACCTGGGTTCAGGGACTGGTCACAGGGGCTCTCCACATAAAAACACACACACCCACACACACTCACACATTCTCTCTCTCCCGCTCTGTCTCTCTCTCACACACCCCAATATATATAAATGCTGGGGAGAGAACAGATTAACGGAACAGTCATTGAGCGTAAAGTAGCACAGCAGACTGAGTCCAGTCTAATAATAAACAGACACACATGCACACACACACACACACACACACACACACACACACACACACACACACACACACACACACACACACACACACACACACACACACACACACACACACACACACACACACACACACACACACAC
>NC_137922.1:40538117-40558117 GCF_963457725.1 Sprattus sprattus | reverse complement strand
CCTGTTACCATGGCGCTCACCGTGGTGGTTCATTTGTTGACCTCCACTTTGTAGATGCCTCTGGATTTAACCTTGCAAGGTCTCCTTCTTTCTCATGAAGCAGAATGAAGGCAAGGAGTTCTGTAGAGGGCGGGGGCGGGGGGGGGGGGGGGGGGGGGTTCGGGGGGGAGTTGTGGTCTGTGCCACCATGTTCCGAACGTTAACCCTCCTATAAAGCTGGGACATTCGGGCCATGTTTAGGTTAGATTGAGCATTTGATATCTGATATTGACATGTAGGAGCGCGAGTGAAAACACTCTCAGCCCAGCTGGGGGAGTTCAGTCATCCAGCCGAGCGCCACATCAGAGAGTCGAGGCAGACACGAACCCTCCCACCCCCAGAGCCCAGGGGCGGAGGCGTCTCTTCAATTATTGATGGCTTAAAAACACGGTGGCCGCAACCCTCTCTGCTGCGACTGATCTGATTACCCCCCTCAACATCAGAGCCAGCGGACGGGCCCGGCATGCAGAGGAGCGTGGGGCTGAAACCCGAGGCCACCGTTTCCTCTCTGGCTTCACAACATGAGAAGAGGACGAAAACGAAGAAAAGGAGTAGAAAATGAGCAAAAATAAAAAGAAAGAGAACAAAAAACTTCCGTAATGCCATCAACATCAGAGGAGAGTTAAATCTTCACTGCTAAAAGGCAGCATAATGGCTTTACAGGGCATAAAACTGGGGGAATTTGTTGCCCGTTAACAAGCACTAAATCAAGTACATCCAAGTGACGCCTCCTCACGGAGTTTGGGCCCCACATGAAAGCGCATCTCCTCCACAAGTTTGATATTACAGCCTGATGCAAGACCGTGCGGTGCGATGCAACCCCACTTCCACCCCCATCCGTACCAGGTCTTGTTGTTTAGATAACACAAGAGAGTGAGAGAGAGCGTGCAAGAGAGAGAGAGCAAGATGTTGGGGAGCCAAGGTTTCATCTCCCCCCCACGCCGCCTTCTCACTCTCTCCATTATCTGATCTGGCCTGGACGCTTGCCATGTGAACTGGACGGTGCTCCGGCACGACCTGGGGTCAGCCTGGGCTGCATTGTTTTTCCTGTGGGGCTGGAAGCGGGGGGGGGTTGGGGGGAGGGGGCATGGGGCTGGCCGGGGGAGTGACAGCTGTTCTCTGTAACTGAGGGAGCGGAAATGGTTGGTAAACTGAACTGGATACTCGTGTAAGGGCAAGAACAATACAGTGCTGTGGCCACAGTAATGTAGAGCTGATTGGCCATTGGTGGGCATTCTGGAGAGCCAACGTTCCTGTGTTCACATACGTGCTATGGTATGGTGGAAACTAAGTTACTCTTGGGTCGTTCATGGACTTGTATAGATTGTCGGGATTTTCCAGTATAAGGTGACAGAACTTGAATCCAGAACAGACCCGAGAAAGGCCTGAGGGGCTACTGAGAACTTGTCTGGCTTTCCTGTCTTTCTTGCTTGAGTTTCCTGTTCGAATTCGGTCACATGTTTCTCAGAATGTGCTCGGTCTAGCCTCTGACTTCAGACATAGTTTTGGTCTTGTATTACAATGTGGAATATAGACATGTGACTGATATGGTTTGACATGTTTAGAAAAAAAGGCCTTACAGTGCCACAGATTTAGATAGGAGCCATTTTAGGACTGCTTTTAGATATTTCGAGTGATTCTGGCACAACATAGTTTTGACTTATGGTATAGGGCAGGAGTGAACCGCTGCCCTGCTGAAAATAACATGTCTTCAAGACAGATGTGCTTTCTTTCAAGAGCACAGGGATTTGCGATCGTCTGCCTCCTAAATATGTACACACTTGCTCTGCCTTTTCTTTGCAGGATAAGTGCTTGACAGAAATCCTTTTGATGTGCACACAGTCAGTGGATTTACTCAGGGTCGTAAAAGAAAACATCCCAAATGTGATGGTGAGGAGAATATATTCCGGTGGGCGTTACGGAAAATATTTGTTTGTTTGCTCAGCTTGCTTTGTTACGCGATTAATGCCACAACGTGCAACGGATGCTTAAGAGGTAGGGGGCAGAGAGACAGCATCAGTGGTCACTCGTTCTCTATTTTTAGCATAATTTCACAACCTTCACTTCTAAATCTTTATCTTGGTTGGATTTTTTTTTCTGGACAGTAAAGGCTATCCAGATGTGCCATGATTTGATATATCACTTCTATAAGTTTCATATTAACGAAACATTATTTTGCGTCTGTTATATTTTTATCTATCTCAGGAGATATTGATGTCAGGGAGGATATCTTTTCAAATATGTATACACAAGAATGTTTTCTAAACTGGTGATATCAGAACCATGATTGTGGGACACTTAAACTGTATATTTAATATATATGTCTGTGTATGTGCAAAATATATATTATATACTACAGTATATCGTTATGCAAAGTCACTGAACTGTGCAGTACTTCAAAAACCTGATCTACATGCTTCGTTGCAGAGATTAGCAACTAGCTAACTAACTACTAACAACAGCTATTATCTGAAAGAATGATTCCTTCTATTCATTTCCTTTGAGGCTAAAAGCACTTTCATGACTCAACATAGAGGTGTGGAAATGGGTGAAGAAATTACCAATAAATGATGTGTCATTGTGAAACATGAGGTCCACCCTTTCATTTGATACCTGTCTCATGTCTACCCAATAACGACTTCATGAGTAATTCAAAACAAGACTAATGAGTGTGTGGACACAGATGCAGGAATGGAAGCAGTTTATGACGGCTGAAATTTCATGCCATTTCAAAACCAGATTACTTGACAAGAATTTGTTGCACAGACTAGTCCTGCCATTTAGTTTGACATGCAATTCATCATTTGGCAATGAGTACTTATATATAGATATAGAACCAAGAGCAAGGGGAATACATTTCCAGCGAATTTGACCACATCTTGCGTCCGGGTTGCTAGAGTTAAGGGATGAGAAAAGGAAAGCTCCACACAATGGTAGCTGCTCACAAAAATAAACGAACAGAAGGTTCTGGCGGCTCAAGAACAGACGTTCTTGTGCGGCTTTCTGGGGCTGCCCCACCACCTCCACCACTCCCGAGAATACCACGCACGCATAACACAGCCACAGCGCCATGCTGTGACAAGTATAGCTGAGAAACGATTTAACCGGAGACATGAGTGCTTATGTGTCCTGTTTTTATCTCTTTCCAGAGAAATGCCTTTGCAAAAGCCTTTTTTATATGGAGTCTATTCCTATCCACAGATGTCCCTCCCTTGAAGATTCGTTTGCGAATGGAGGGAGGGAGGGGGGGGGGGGGGGGGGAGTCCTGCAAATTCAACCCAGGTCCAAAACAATGGACAAATGTAGAGGTGCAGACCAAAGCAGGGTGGTGGTGGTGGTTTTCTGGGTGGAGCAGTAGAGGGGAAGGGTAGGGGGAGGGGTTTTGTGCAGCCAAACTCACTAAATCATTACAGTAATGTAGAGCAGACTCGCCATCTGATCGTCACATGCTGTTGGATACCGACAGGCTACACGCGGTGCTGGGCTAAGCCGCTTTAGCAGAAGAGGAAGAGGGAACGAACCACAGAAAAACCCTTCTGCGAAAGCACGCACACATGTAAGGACATCGTATAGATGATTTCTCTGTGCTGGCATTCAAGTTGTACACCAAACATCTTCAAACGGCTGACTAGTCCAGGCCACTGACCATACATCCTCCATACTCGGAGGAAGACCACTCTTCACCCGGCCTTGAGGAAGAGGGGGAGTAGGAGTGTGAAGATGGATGAGAAAGCCAGAAAGAGACACAGACAGCAGGAGACAGACAGAAGGGGGGGAGAAGGAAAGGTAGCTGGATGAAAGAGAAAGAGGTCAAGAAGAGGTAGAAGCTGAAAAGAGACAAAGACAGGCCAGGAGGAAGAGAGGGAAAAAAAACGGACTCTCCAGTTAAAAAGAAAAATACCGTCCTCTACAGTGTACATATGTCTGTAACACTTTTTTTGCCATGTGGGTTTGTCTCCCTCCCCTCTTCTTTTAGGCAAAAAGAACACAGAAAGGGTAGTGAGAAAGATAGAGAGACAGACACAGAAAAAGAGGTGCCTGAGGTAAAAAAAAAAAGGGGGGGGGGGGGTCTGGTTGCAAACCTGCAGTGCAAGCGGTCTCCCGACTGCATTTTGGAAGCAGCTCCCCAAACCCCTTGGCGCACAGCTTAAATGTGCACCTCAGGAAAAGTGTGTGTGTGTATTTATGAGAGAGAGAAAGAGAGTGGAAAAGGGGGTACCAGCAAGCAGTTAGGTCGATAGAATGAGAAGAGGTGGGACACATAAAAAAGAAGAGAGAAAATAGGTCTGGGGCTAGTAGATATAGAGGAGCAGCACACAAAGGAATTCAGTGTTAAAGAGCAAAAAAGACAGAGAGAATAGGCTGTCATGGGTGAAAAGACTTTGTGTGTGTGTGTGTGTGTGTGTGTGTGTGTGTGTGTTGTGTGTGTGTGTGTGTGTGTGTGTGTGTGTGTGTGTGTGTGTGTGTGTGTATGTGTGTGTGTGTGTGTGTGTGTGTGTGTGTGTGTGTGTGTGTGTGTGTGTGACACAAAGAGAGATGGAGCAAGAAAGACAGAGACAGAGAAAGAGAAAGAGAGAGAGGAAAGCGAGTGGGAGAGACTGAAGAGAAAAGCGAAAGCACTCCTGTTGGATGAAGTGGTGGGATGAGAAGGGCCACAGTGAGAGCGGGTGAAAAGCGGGGGAAAGGTCACGTGGAGTGGAGGAGAGCCAGCTCAGGACAGGTTGCTCTGGTCAGGAACCACACACACACACACACACACACCCCTCCTACTCTACACATCTCTACACCCCTCCCACTCAACCTCCTTCCCTCTCTCTTTCTCTCTCTCTATTTCTCTCTCTATATCTCCCTCCCTCTCTTTTTCTTTCTCTCTCTCTCCCTCTCTTTCCCTCTGTCTCTGAGTGGACATGTGGGGTGGCGGCTCAAAGGGGGAGAGGGCCCCGCTTAGCTCAGGCAGGCTGCAGTTGATTTAGCATTTTTGAACGCCGGCCAAGATTCCAGAAGGGAACGCGGGGAGCAGAAAAGCCTGGTCTGCCCTGGAGATGGGGGGAAAAACAGACAAAGCAGTCAGTGGATACCTATATTCTGTGTGTGTGTGTGTGTGTGTGTGTGTGTGTGTGTGTGTGTGTGTGTGTGTGTGTGTGTGAATCCTGTGTTTGTAATATGGGTCTGGATGTAGCGTAGAACAATCGGGAAGTTAAAGTTACTGTAAGTGTTACAAAAGAGTCAGACATTGTGTTAAATGATTTGCTACTTGTTGATTACTTATTGTTGCATGCTGTTTTGAAATCTCTGGCAAGATATATGTGGAAATTACCTTTTTAGTTGAAATGGAAATGAGAGATTAAGAGATTTCCAGTGGAGAACACTTGGGAATACAGAATGGAGCGGGAGCCAAACGAACGCGCAATATCTCCTGAAGAGAGACTGAGCGAGCGAGTGAGTGACTGAGTGACCGAGTGAGTGAGTGAGTGAGTGAGTGAGTGAGTGAGTGAGTGAGTGAGTGAGTGAGTGAGTGGCTTAACAAGTGACCAGTTTGGTGAGTGAATGAGTGAGAATGAGAGTCTGAAAGAGAGAGAGAGATGGGGAGAGGGAAAGTAGAAGACAGGAAAGCAGGGCAAAGAAAGAGGGGGGGGGGGGGGAGAAGAAGACGAAACCAAGATCATAAAATGGGATTAGAGAGCAGTTAAAGGGACCTGGATGTCAGCCAAGGGTTTCTGCTGGCCCTCCCTTCTCTTCCCTCCCTCCCTCCCTCCTCCCTCTCTCACCCCCCAGCCCTCAAATCTGCCTCTACTCTCTGGTTTGTCAGCTGTACTTTAACCTCCATAGGGCTTGCTCCTCATCAATCACAAACACAACATCCACATTTACTCATTTACATTGGGTTAAAACTGCTGCTCTTTACAACAACAATCAACAATCAACAAAACCTTAAAACCCTTTCCCTTTCCCTCTCCTCACCTCCCCACCCTCTTTCTTTCTCTCTCTCTCTCTCTCTCTCTCTCTCTCTCTCTCTCTCGCTCTCCCTCTCTCTCGCTTTCTCTCTATGCAAGACTGTCAGTACTGACAAGGGAGTCTGAGTGCATCGCCCAGTCAGTGATCCTGTACCAGGCTCTTACAAGGAGCTCATAAGAAACTAAATACTTGTGTAGCGGGAAAAGTAATGGTTCCCAGACAGGGCCTCGGCGGGGCCCAGACTTGACAGCTGACGGTGGAGTGCCGGAGCAGAATGGTCTGCTGGCCGAGCGGCGCTGAGTGTTGAACAATGGACCACAGCATTCTAAACACACTCTCCTACACAGACATACCACTGCTCTACTCGGCGTGGCTTTAAGTGTGGAATGCAAAAAAACGTTATGGACTTTTTTCAGCTAATTTAGATTCTTGTGTTGATAATTGTTTGCTAGAGTTTGGAGCGAGTGATTTTAATTGGACAAGACAAATTCTATGAAAGCTAACAGTAAATGCCACAGCACTTAAAAAGTGTCCTGATAATAACCGCTGATTACTGAACTGTTAACTTTACTGCCTGCAATTAGCAGATAAACATTTTAATCAACAGACCATAGAGTCCCAATCAATATTAATTTAACTGGTTTCATAAAAACAAGTAATAACAAGACAAATGTGTTTTCCAGGACGAAGATAGAAGAGCTCTTAAAGCCAAGCTTGCAGCAACAGCTGAATAAATATCAAAATCATCATCTGTTATTTCAGATTACCAATTCTCGCCAAACAGCAAGAAATGCTGTGTAAGAATGCTGTACAAAAGCAATATCCTCCAAGAGGTCCTGCTGTTATGACATATATCAGCATGACTGTTATTATTTCTGGCCTGTGGCGTTGTTCCAACGACCAAATAAGAAGAAATGTCGATATCAAGCATGACAGTATCCCCTCTTGTGTGATATTGCTTTATTTTTAACCTCAGTAAGATTTAACCTATATTTAGTTTTCTTCACTAATTCAAAAATAGAAAATAGTACAGACAGGCGTTATTTAAAATCATCTGAGATCATTTGTGTACTATTGTGTAATTGTGTATTGAGCACTATGCTGAAAACATAAGTGCTGTCATTGACACAGGCCTACACTGATAAATGTGCACCGCAACTTAAAAAACAGGTTGTTTTCAAGTGGGGATGTCACATGAACGTGATACTGGAAAGCCCATTGTTTTTGCATCAACGCAGACAGAGCTGTGTAAGTGTTTTATTTCAGGACTGCAAAACGTGATAATTGATAAAAAAGTCAAATTGGCAAAATGTCATACTTAACACCCCACGAATGATCAGCTGTGATGCTAACGCTAGGTCTGAGATTGACGTTTTAGGCTAGCCTCTGGTATGCTATTATGACTGAGAAAATGTTAATGGTGTTTTGAAGAGGGTGTAGTGGATAATGCTAAGAGAGTGGATAACTCATCCCTGTCTTTCGTCAGATTTCATGTCCAGCCGCACCTTCTTATAGGTGAAAGCAAGAGGCTTATCTCAGATTGGGACATTGAAACATTGAAACATAGACTCAACAATAATACCTCAGTGTCTAAACATTTCTCATACACCACTGTACTTACTGACTTAACTTCTGAACCATCGACTTGGCCTGTAGTGTTAAACTTACTAATGAATGTAACCGTGTGAAATTTCATCTGTGGCTGAAATTGACCAAGGACTCTCTTTCTGCCATTTTTGCTAGAACTGAACAAAACATGCTACAACCTGTCTGAGAGTGAGTTTGGGCTTTTAGAGAAGCACACCACTCTAATGGAAAGGGGGTGCGCTGCAATTATAACGCAAAACAAAATAAGAGCATCACTGCAAAAAGGAATGGGCACATTCATTGTTTTATCTTTATCATCTTGCTTTCATTTTGGAAGCCAAAATGGTCATTAAAAATAAAATCAGATTGATCGCCCAGCCCTACCTGGACCTTTCTTTAAAACTGTCCCTAAACGCTAACCAGAAGTAAAAAACATGAAAAGGCCATGGAGGCAGCTGTGTGCCTTAGGTCAAAGGTCCCCAGTTCCACTCCTGCCCTTGATGAAAATAGGCAGTGGAGAGGTGACCCAGCCCAGCAGGCGGTTGATGAGCGCCGGCAGGAGCAGCAGCAGAACCAGCAGCAGAAGTAGAATCAGAGTGAGGAAGCCACTGTGAGGAAGAGCCTGCTGCGCTGTTAGGCCTTGCCCCCAGTGGAAGTGAGTGATTCACATTAACACACACACACACACACACACACTGGCAAACGTTTCACACATCCCGTACAAAAACACAAACCTGCTGGGCAGGGTGCCGAGCTGGGCCATGCCCCGCCCCACCCCACCCCGCCCCCGTTCCCTTGCCTTCCCTCTTTGCTTATGGCTTTCACCCTCCAAACCGCTCCTCTCCTCCCTTCTCTTCCCTTTATCAGCAAGTGCTATTTATAGCGGCGGCGTTGCCGTGGCAGCCTAGTACAGTATGTTCCCCGCACCGTGCCGCATGCCTGACCACTTTCCTCATGGCCCGCTCGCTCGCTGCCTGTGGGGGCCCGGCCGGCCCTACCCGCTAACGCCCCTGTGCTGAAACTGTGGGGGAGAGCAATGATGTAACAAAACAAGCACAGACACACACACACACACACACATTCTCTGTGTGAAGTGTGTGTGTGTGTGTGAAGTGTGTGTGTGTGTGTGTGTGTGTGTGTGTGTGTGTGTGTGTGTGTGTGTATGTGTGTGTGCGCGAGTGTGGAAGTTTGTCTTGTGGAAGTGTGTGTTCTCTGTCTGTGTTCACAAAGGGAGCAGAGGTTATCCAAAATAGCAGAGTCTGCAGACACATTTAAAAAAAATTAGAGAGTGTAAGTGAGTGAGAGAGAGAAAGGGTGAGGGTGAGAGAGAGAGATAGAGAGAGAGATAGAGAGAGAGAGAATGCTTAAATCAGCAAAACTAGAAAACAGACATTAACTGGTGCAGGGCGTCCCTGCCAGGCTGCATGCTGCCAGGGAGGGGTGTGGCTCTGTGGTGGCACACTTAGCGCCCGGCTAACCTTGGATTGTCTTGGCAGCCCGTCAAGTTGCCAGGCTTGGCAGCCTGTCAGTTGCCAAATTTGTACGCATGCACTTTCCTCTTTATTTATTTATTTTTCAATGCCGCTTCCAGGTTATGCAATCTCAATGGTCAAGTTCTGATGAAGGAAAGTGAAAGCAAGAGAGTGGCAGACAGAGTTGGAGAGAAAGTCTACTATCACAAAGGCTTGCAAGTGCTTTCATCCATGGCAGAGTACAGAAGAGTGGCTATTTAAATGGTTATTTTTTGTAAGTGTGTGTGTACGTGTGTGCACGTATATGTCTATGTGAGTGTATATCAGTTCTTTATCTATGTCTGCCTATTTACTGTGTGTGTGTGTGTGTGTTGGGCTAAAATGGAACAAGGCCAGAGATGATTACCACGCTGCTGCTCTTAGCATTGCTGTAGTAGATCTGCTCTTGGGCCTGCTTCAGCCTTGGAGCCCAGTAATCAGCATGTGAAGAGTGATGCATCAAACCATGCAGAAATCCCACTATGGGATACTCTTTTGTTGCATTAGTGCAAAATCTTTTCTCTTATATTAAATAGCTTTTTGCCCTTACATCAATGATATGTCTTTGTAAGTATAAGTTCACCAGCTTAATAATTAAAGGCAGCATATTGAGTCACAGCCTAACAACATTGTTTCATAATGATAGGCATAACCACACACACACATCACACATCAGCATCAGCATATGCACTTAAAAAAAAAGAAGACTACTATCAATTTCTCGCTTTCAGTTTCCACAATTGTGGTTTCAGTGGGCTGTCGAGAGAGCGTGTGTAATGAGAGTGTGTGTTTGGAGAGAGCGTGTGTTACGAGACTGTGTGTTTGGAGAGAGCGTGTGTTACGAGACTGTGTGTTTGGAGAGAGCGTGTGTTACAAGAGTGGCGCGCGAGTGCCGCAGAGTGAGAGGCCCTTCCACACTGTGTACTTGAGCACAAGGGGAATCCCACCCTACACACTCATAAATCTCCCATCTGGGCCTATTAAACCAGGCAGCCACGGTTCAGCAAGGGACATACAGGTGCCTGAGGTTACTCTGCAATGTCTGTGTGTGTGTGTGAGTATATGGGGAGGGGCCGAAGGTAGTAATGTGTTTATGGGTGTGTGTGTTTGCATGCAGGTATGAATGTATATGCGTGTGTTAATGAGAGGGTAAGCAAATAATAGTTGTGTAGGCACACTTTGCAAGTGCGAGTGTCTGTACGTGTGTGTGCCATGTGGACATGCATATGTGAGTGCATATGTATGAATTTATGCATGCCACTGAGGGTGTGTTTACGATGTGTTTCTGTGTGTGTCTAACCATCTGAGCTATGTTTTGCATACATGTGTGTGTGCGTGTGTATGTGTGTGTGTGTATGTGTGTGTGTGTGTGTGTGCGTGTGCGTGTGCGTGTGTGTCTTTTAAGCAGGCTGTGCTCATGTCCTCTAATGCACCACTTGCTGGTGTCTTTGCATACATGCATTTCTACTCCTCTAATGCAGTCTTTTCACCCAGCATGATCTTGAACCTGCAGGTGCACTCACTCTCTCTCTCTCTCTCTCTCTTTCTCTTTAATCTGCCTCCTCAAGGTCTCTCTGATCATAGCCCTTGCCTGATCAGAGGGCTCTCTGAATAGAGGCGCCTTGGCACAAGTGGCCATTAAGGGAATTTTAAAAAACCCACATTTCCCCGCCTTGTCCTTCACAGCCGAGTCAGACCCTCTAGTTAATCAGGGCATTATCCACTTTCTCCTTCTTTTCTTTGTTTCATTCCCACCCTCTCACCACCCTCCCCCCACAGTCTCCCCCTCTACATTTTTTCTTTTCTCTAGCAACTAGTTATCGCTCCAGATTGCCACTGTTATAGTGAAACCCCTGTCAAGAGTTCACCACTTTACATTAAGTGCTCTGGCAAGCTCTAGCATGTGGGAAAAAACCCTCCACATCCATATGTCTCTGCTTATTTTCCCTCAAGATTACTGGGATTTCATTGGAGAAGTGGGTCTTCCTTGACTACAGTAAAAGGGCACTGTTTCCTTCAGTAAAGCCACAGGGGAACTTCATATGGGGGGGGGGGCAAAGAAAAAGAACCGCAGTGTAAGACGGGAGGGGAGAGAACATGAGGGGAAGGGAGGGCCCCTTTATAAGACCCTCTCCTCTTGTGAAGGGCAGAAATAAAACTCAGCTTCAGTCACTGCCGTGGGCCCCAGCAGAGTTTCGGGACAGATAATATATCGCAACGATACACTTCCACCAAACCCCCAGCTCACTCACACACAGCACCTGTTCTCTGCTACCACAGTTCAATGGGACAGACAGTGAATAAGCAAACAGAAAAAGAATAGAGAAAGAAAAAAAAAGGAAAAGAATGAGTGATAGAACAGATTACATGGAACAGCCGTTATGGAAACCAGCCTGTGTCACTAAATCACATGCACTTCCTCTGCGATCCCCCTACACACTGTCCCTCCACTGAATCCAGAACTGCATCTATGGAACGCAGCGACCGACCACTTCTGAGCGTATCATTCCATCTCGCTCTTAAGCAACCACCATTCCCATGTTAGACATTAAGGCCACCAGAAATAGCCCTAGTCCACATGCGTCCGACATACCATGGGCTCGTGCTCCTGATTGCCATAACAAAAACGCGCTTATATGTTCACCCTCTAATGCATATCTCCAAGGTACAATGTTTCCTTTCTCAGGATGCTGCGGTGGAGGACCCTGGTCTTATCTCAGGAGGGCAGACGTCTGGGGCCACAGTCAGCCCTTGTTGTGCCTCTCTGTGGCTCTATTCTTCGGAGCAGATATTCATATTCATTTCCAAAATGTCACACTGTCCTTATTAGGCGAATTACCGGCAGATGAAAAATCTCCTCTTTAAATGGCTCTGAATGCCAAGCCTGTGACCAGAAATGACTAACATCTTTGTGTGTGTGTGTGTGTGTATGGGTGTTTGTTTGTGTGTGTGTGTGTGTATGTGTTTGTGGTGTGTGTGTGTGTGTGTGTGTGTGTGTGTGTGTGTGTGTGTGTGTGTGTGTGTGTGTGTGTGTGTGTGTGTGTGTGTGTGTGTGTGTGTGTGAGTTAGAGGTGTGAATCTTCACTAGCCTCACGATTTGACTGGATTATGATTCAAAGGGGTAACAATTTGATCCTCCATGCATAAGGATGCATGTTTGCCTTCATGGTTTATATTAATAAATATTGAACAAGCACTCAGATTTTGTTTCTCAGAGCTCACAGCTGTCTAAAAAGATTAGACTAAACCTACTGCATTGTAAATAAAACTTCTATAAAAATGTTATTGCTTTCACATTAAAACAATTTAGGCTTACGGGATAATTCAGTTACTGTACTATATAACAAAAATATAACATAAAAACAGCTGGCTCTTATATACTGAACATGATTATCCAATGCACAAGGTAATAAACAGAAATTCAAATGTAGGCCTGTCTGTGCTACATGTAAAACATATTGAAAGAACTATGGCTTGTATTTGGCTAATATGACACAGCAGAAAGTGGTAGCAAGGCTACTAGCATTAAGCTAAGCTAGGTAGCAGAACTATATTAAAGGTATTTGTACATTAACTTATGTGATGACTGCATAATCACGTTAAAATGCATTTAAAACATGATCAAACTATGTTTGTAACAATGATGTGTAACTGTACCCGGCTAGCATTAGAAAACAAAAACACAATGTATCGTGTACATAGAGTGCATATTGCCAGTATCTATGTTAACCTATGGGGAAAGATTTGTTTACATTATCTGTACTTGGCTAGCATGACAAGACCCAAAGGAATGTGTGACGTTATGTAGAGTGTTGCCTAGGCTATTGTCAATATTATCTGTAAATTAATTTTATATTGATCATTACAACTGCATATTGCAGTCAAATGGGTTTGAGTGAGTTGTTTTAATCCATTATGCTGGCAAGCATATTAATCAATTACATTATTTAAAAAAATAGATTTTCCTGCATTGATGTAGACTCACAGGATCTTTCACCTTCGCATTGTGATGCATCATTAAAATGATTTATTTACCTAACTAACTTATTTTTCCCCAGGTCTACAGAGTGTGTGTGTGTGTGTGTGTGTGTGTACGGTGTGTGTAAGAGAGAGAGAGGCATAAAGAGTGCACATCTATGAGTCAGTATTTCTCTGTG
The DNA here is from genome assembly GCF_963457725.1 of Sprattus sprattus. Classification (NCBI taxonomy): domain Eukaryota; kingdom Metazoa; phylum Chordata; class Actinopteri; order Clupeiformes; family Clupeidae; genus Sprattus; species Sprattus sprattus. Next base: position 40,544,868 of record NC_137922.1, on the reverse strand, counting down.
CATGTGAACCCTTTTGTGTGTATGTGTGTGTGCTTGGGTATCTCGCTCGTCTCGTCTCGTCTCATCTCGTCTGTGTGTGTCTTCATTCAAGTTCTATTTGTGCTGTGAAAATCCTAATTTAATGTGCACTTTCCTGAAACCGATTGAGCGCCGCATGCTTAATAGAATGGCAAGCACCACACCAGGGAGAGTAGAAAAACATAACAAGTTGGCCCATAGTATTGATACAACAGACGCCTGGAGTTGATAGGCAAGCTATTAATGCAGAATAAAAAAGCCGACTCTCTTCTCTCTGGGAGACGTGTCGCCGAATCTGCTCTCCTGTTTGAAGGCTGCCAGGCTATAATTACCACGACGGAGAGCAAGTCAATTAGACAGAAATTAAGTGTTCTCAGAGGAGAAAAGAAAGTCAGAAATTGACGTGTGTATGTCTGTGTTTGCGGGGTGAGGGATGGCGGGGTGATATATAAAAAGGGCCGTGGGATGAAGATAAATACAGTTTGACTGAGAGTCAGACAGAAAGAGAGAAAAAGTTGAAATAAGAAAGCGAGAAAGACAAAGAGAGTGCAAGAGAAAGCCCTTCTGTGTTTACAGCCTATGCGTGTATGTGTGTGTGTGTGTCTCTTCCTACACGCATAGCTCTAAACTCCCACTCCAGCTGTTCGCGTTGACACGGCTGGAATAGGTCAGAGCTTTCATGCAAATTACATGCCATGGCCCACTCTAACCTGCCAGTGACTGCCCTGGCCTGACCCGCTGCCGCCCCCCCCCCCCCATCTACGTCTTTTTGGCCCACATACTTTGACCGACCCCTCCAAAATCCTTCCATATTTGCCCAGCTCTGGTCCAGTGTTTCAAGCTCTAGCCGCAATCAGCTGCAGTAATCTCTCCCCCGGCACATATCAGCTTCCGCCGGGGCCGCTGGTGTTAGATGAGTCGCTGCCTGCGGTCTACGCACCCCCGCTATCACATCGCTTTCATGTAAAGCAGATTGGAGTGACTGGCAGGGGGCTGAGCAGGGGTGACTTGGAGAAACTCTGTCCGAGTGTGAGTGTGTGTGTGTGTGTGTGTGTGTGTGTGTGTGTGTGTGTGTGTGTGTGAGTGTGTGTGTGTGTGTGTGAGTGTGTGTGTGTGTGTGTGTGTGTGTGTGTGTGTGTGTGTGTGTGTGTGATGATGGTGGCGGTGTTGTTGGTGGCGGGGGGTGTAGGGGAGGGGGACTGGAAGGCCATCCAGAGGACACTTGGAGCAGCCAGGACAAACCAGGGGCCTAAGCGTGCTGAGTCAACGCCATGAAACAAACCACAAAACGAGGTAAAAACCACTGACAGGAAAAAAAAAGAAGGAACAGAGAACAGAGAACTTCATAGCAACGCAAAGACGGTTCTCTGAAAAAATATGAAGGAGCTGCACGGTGGGAATCATCGTGGGAATCACTGCCCAGAAATAATGGAGAGAAGAACGGTAGTTGTTTTTGAGACACTTATAGGCTCAAGGCCTGTGTCTGACTGTGCCTGTGTGAGATGAGGTGCAACAACCCCCCCCCCCTCCATCCTTTGAGTGGCTGTGAACAACTTCCTCCTACTGAAGAAAACAAACGTCTCCCCGCTCCTGATAGGCACAGGAAGCCAGGGTAGGCCCCACAGAGGGCTCTTGCCATGACAACCCCATCCCACAGCAGCTGCTGAGCACCAGACACCAGAGTGTGAGAGAGTGAGTGAGTGATAGAGGGGGGAGAAAGACGGAGAGGTCGGAAGACAAGAGTGAAATTGAAAGATAGTCTAGATCTTTTGTGTGCTAAACAAAAATCAGGGTAATGGAAACATTTTAAAAACATCAAAACCCTGATATAATGTTCACAGAAGTCTGGAATGCAAGATTCAAAGATGTAACTGTCGCCCATGTTCCACTGTTAAAAAAGAAGTGTGGGTTTCGTTGTTTCTTTACTTTTCTGTTTGCAGAATGTGGTTTGCAGAGATTGGTCACAGTTTTGCAGAATTACTATTGTTTTCTCTTCTGAGGTCAGTCTTGACAGGATGTCAGAGTGGTTACCCAGAAAAGAAGCTCCCCTTTCCTGTTTTCAACTCGACATTTAACACACCACTTAACAGGAATCATGGGGACCTCGACGATCACAGAAAGTCCCTAGAATCACCCACCTCGACACACATACACAAAGACTTCAAAGTCAAAAGCAATCACAATAACATAACAGTTGACTGTCTGAGGCTTACAATAACTTTCAAAGACAGTTCAACAAGAGAAAGGGACTTCCATGCTTTCCCTGTTAAATCTCATGTTGGCTGCGTCTCCGTCATTGCTAGAGCAAGGGGAAATAGGTTATTACAACACGGGGGAGTAGAGACATTGTAAACATTAGCTGCGTACCATGAGGTGTGGCCTTGGCCAAGAAACTGCACAAATCCCAGTGCTGATACATGAAACTGCAGCTAAATAAAAAACAAATGAGAGTGACACATTTGTGAAAGAATGGGGCCGGAGAGAGAAGAGAGAGAGATAATGTAATGGAAAGACAGAGGGGGAAAAAAAACATTTTGTAGCTAAGCAGGGAGAGCCTCCCTTCTTTTCCGTCCAGATAAAACACAAAAATGATAAACATGAAATAAGTGATATACAAGGAACAAGGGAAAGTCAATAAAAAGCCCTTCTCCCCGGCACCATGCATAAAATTAACCTTTGTTCAACCCCCAGCCTCCGACCAAACTTCTGTGGCACATAACTGTGGGAGACCATGCTAGTGACAACGCATTCTCGCCTGGCCTGCAGTTTGGCAGACATTACGAGCACACAAGTACACAAGCATCACGTTCTCACTCTCACCACATAACCCCTCCGCTTCATACCATCTGTTACCAAATGCAGCAGTGTCTCGATCAGCCTTATGCTTTTCTTCACCACACGTGGGTTGAGGCAGCCCTTACGCCAAACAAAACTGCTTTGCAGGGTGCCGATCACAGGAGGGCGCGATAATTACTGAGATCCGATTCAGCGATATAGTACCTCTGAAAACATTTTCTCCTACTCCTCTGTAATTAGTCACATTAATGCATCTTTCCTTTAAGGAATATCTATCATCAGTCATTCCCAACCACCTCATCAAATCAAACGTGTTAATGAGCGCGTCAATCAGGAAATGGATTCCCCCAAGATGTCTCTCATTAAAGTTAAAAAGTGAGGAGAAGGATAAGTCGGAGATGACAATTTATGTTAAGGAAAAGACCCTGATGTAGCGTTCAGCTTTTAGGAGTTTTCACAGCAAGAGAGCACTTTAAATGTCAACCCGTCCTCAAACAGCTCAATACAGGAAATAAAGACCTCTCCCCTCTCCATTTCTCGACACAGGCTTAAATGCCCATTTGAAAGATTAATCTCTCAAATTAGTGTGAAGGGTCAAGCCTCACATGGTGTTCAGGCAGGTCATGAAACCATGCTAGCAGGTGGCCATCCAGAAAACAAGGCCCAACCCACAGCCCTGCAGATCCAAGGTTCTACTCCGCAATCTCTGACTATGTTGTTCTTAGAGCACCGACCCACACACCATCTTTAGTGACAGTGACTGCAAAATTGTGAGTCACGAAAAAAAAGAAGTGTCCTTTTCCGCCCCAGTCTACATTCACCTCATCTCATTTTACTCTCAGCCAAACGATTAGATGACTCTTAACACTCTTCATAAACAAACTGAGTGACTACTATTTCATCCAAAAAAACACCCCGCCCCGCGGTCCTATATTAAACCGCCAAGCACTCCCGGCAGGCCATTGACACCCTCTGGGCTTCCAGCTCCAAATTGTCCAGCCAAGTCCAGTGCCAGCTTGGCCCAAAACCCAAGGCGTGAGTGCTTACTGGGTATTACGGAGGGCTTGGGCAGACCACGTCCAGGAGTATGGCCCTAGACTTTGGAGGGCAGCCATAGGCCAAAGCGACCAGCCTTTCACCTGTTGCAGTGCTATTGCTAATGTGTCCTCTTACTCCCTAATTGTATCCATCAACTAGCATGTTGCCTGCCTGTACTGATTACGGGCCTCCAGCATTTGCAGACCGAAGACAAGGTGACCCAAGGCTAAACATAACCCACAGTATATGGTCATCCAATGGAACATTAGTGGGTGTTCCTGTTGCTTGCACAGGGACAGGGAGAGCTGAACCTGACACCTCTGAGCTTTCCACACTCACATACATGGGAACATATGCAACTACCAGAGCCTCTAGATCAGGGGTCACATTTGGGCATCAAGGCAGTTTCATGTGGCCCCACAAATAAATGTACCCATTCTCTGCATTTCTGTGCCCCCTGAAAAGTAATCGGGCAAGTTTTACTAGCCCTACATGCCCATAGCCTGAGCAACATGAAACTCACTTTTGTAGTGAAAATATGGGATACCTTTTACTAACTGCCCCCTAACTGCAACCCCCACCCAAATAATTTGAGTTTAAGACTATTTGTCCAGTGCTTTTAGCCAAACAACATAGTTGTCACAGGAGCAAGCTAAGTAAAATATTATCTAAACAGTCTATAAGTTTAATTCGAAAAAACACCCCCTAAAATATTTGCCACCCTGACAATTCATACAGCTTGCTTTTGTTATGTACCTCCTCTTCAGCTGCAGTGTCAAGTGTTTTGTGTCTCCAATCGATCAGGTTCTGTCCCAAACAACCTGCTTTTAATATCACAGGGGCACTCAACAGAGAACTAACCACCATGGGACAATCTGGGGAGTTGACCGCCGAAGCACCCGGAATCCCATTACGGTTGAAATCCATGAAATGAAGGAGCACTCACACAAGGACAGCTCATTGGTCACATGAATCGAGTGCATTTTTACCCAACAAACACCAATTGCCACACCGGTGTCTTCTCAAGCAACAAGAATTCCACCAGAGGGCTCGATGGGGCCAAGGACAAAACAAAAGTATCTCCAAACAAACTATGAAAACTTGATGGGATGGTGGTCAGTGAAGATTGTGGAGCCTCTGGACCAGAGCCTTTCTGTCAGAGTATCTCATGTGACTGACTTAACCCTAAAAGGCTTATGCCTAATCCTAGAGCTAACTGAGGTGACTTGCCAAGACCTAAGGCTTACCAAACGACTACCTATCAATATATGCAGGCAGCTCAAACAAGACACTGTGTAAATTTGCGCAGGAACCTGGCTGCTGAAACCAAACAGCAGAGCTATCTCGCACATGACACGGCCTCCCACCCAAAATATACTTCACCCGAGAATGACACCTCACCCTCGCACTGCGAGTGAAGATTTTCAAAATTCTTTCGTCATTTTTTTCTTGCAAGTCATGATACGCATGAAAAAAATATATCAGCATGGAGGACAGAGATCTATATTTACATCCATTTGCAAGCTGTAAAAATAAACATCTGTTGGAATACGTGGGTCGACCACCCGGTTACAAGCACTTGTTTGGCTTTTGCAGTTTTATTGGCTAGTCGACACCATACTAAGCATACAATCATACCTTGACCCTGTGCTTGCGGTTAGGGTCACATGGCTCATGTGTATGTCTTCAGTCTCGTGAGGCTTTTTAAGAGCTTGGTGTAGCGGGTGTGGTGTGGCGGGTATTTAGCTTGCAGGCTGGAGGAAGTCTGCGGCTGATGCATGCAGGCAGTGCATTCTCCATCTGAGGCTGGAGTAAGATTTTAAATGGCAGATTTATTAATTTAAATGTTTTCACAGATACTTATACACTAAGCTAAACAAAGCCCTTATAAACAATATCCAGGCCACAAATCTGGTCAGTATTCGACAGCCCCATCAAAAATGGTCACCCTCATTTTAACATGACCAAATGGTTCAAATACTGAGGAGCAGCCAAAGTCAGAGCCCACTTTCCTCCAATGAAACCACCCCATATCTCATACAAACATCCAATTATTCCCAAGTGCCTTCATGCCATTTAAGAATCTCTCCCACTTGTGCCTTCCCCTTCCTTCTGTCTGTATGCCTGAAAAGGTTACATTTTATAGGGAACGAATCTGGTGACATTCAGGAACATGGCTGATATGAGAGCAGACTGCAGTTCTATCAGGTTCGTCAGGTGAAACAGGAAAGGGCACCTCTGATAAACATGGGGGCTTGATGACATGCTCCCACAAAGCGAGACAGCCGATGAGAAATGTCTTTCTCGGCTCCATTGTACACTCAACGAATCAGCTTTGCTATCTGGTACCAATCTTGTGTGGAGTCCTATCTGCAATGTTCTTGCACAAACTTGTGAACTTCATTCCCTGTCGTTGTTCAAGCATTTACTTTGTAATTTAACATCCCCCAACTGGATGAAAAGATACAGAAGACCGCACATCCCTCGAATCCTACTTTTACTATTTTCAAATGAAAACAGCATAAATGATGCAACTACTTCACTTTGCTTTGAAGTTGACGTGATCAAGTCTCACCATTTCAGTGAACGTTTGCCAACACAATTACAGACTAACTGGCAGCAAAGCAAGCAAACAGACACAGAGTCAGGAACAGAAGACTGCGTGAGTGAGCCAATGGAAAGAAATGACCACAACGTACCTCAGCTACACATCTCTTATCTATGTAACATATGTGGTGTGCATGCTTGAAGGAGGGTGTCTTAGTGAAACCACGCTTTCAGTTACAGACAGATGAGAATGCGAGGCCATGGATCACATTAAACTATGTAGGTCACCTGAATACATTTGGGTTCTGCCCACATTGACACAAGACACCATTGTTGCACGGCTATACCTGCA
>NC_137922.1:40503117-40533117 GCF_963457725.1 Sprattus sprattus | reverse complement strand
TATGTGTATATGTATAATCTACACAAATATGTATGTACACACAAATGTGTCTATATGTATATTTAGGTGACATTATTCTTTTCGTTGTATGGGTGTTTGTGCCCCTGAACACATATCCACATGAGTCTGTGAACATGTGTATTGGGGTGGCACCCCATTGGCTGGGATTTATTTTAAACAGCCTAAAAAAAGAAAGAGAGAGCGCCCCTTCTAAGAAAATACATCCGACATGAATGCACGTCAGCACTTACTTCTTTACAACATCCTATGTCACTCACATTCTACCTCTCTCTCTCTCTTTAGGACATTCTGTGCTGAAGACACAGCGGAGGTACTGAATGTTGCTTGTCCAGAGCTCAGCACAACAGAAGTGCCCCCCCCCCCCCCCCCCCGACAGCGACAACGGTACATCGTGTGTGTCTGACGTTTGTCCTTTTTTTTTTTTACGGAGAGTTCCTTCGCATATCTGGGCGGCGATGAGTGAGGGAAGTTTTGCAAACTGGTTTTGTGGCATTAGAAAGCCCTTCATCTTCCCACCGTTGCGCCGGGAGGTAATGTGTGGGACACGAGCCATCAGCGTGGTTGAGCCAGCCAGATGAACGAGCAGAGAGGGTGGAGGTGACATGGATATAGGCAGGGTAATTAGGGGCCTAATTACCGTGGGAGAGATGATCTTGTAAAAATCTAAATAACTCTCAGGCACCCACACCACAGAAGCCTTACAGGCCCATGCCAACCCTGTACTTCTACCAATGCCAGGAAGTCAACTAGACGTAACGCAAAGCGTTACAAAATATGACCGCCGAACTGTTCAGTAGGTTTTGGCACAGAATAGGTCATGGTTGTCAGTGTGTTTGTGTGTTTTTATGGGTTTTGTGTGTGTAAATTGGTTTGTGTTTCATTTTTATGTATTAAAGGAATTATTTGTGATAGATTTTGATGATTTGTGTACTACTTTTTTGTGGATTGTTTTGGTATATTTTTCTTTTGCAATGTAGTTTGTTAAAACAGGTCAAACAAAGAGTTGTGGAAACAAAGTGAAGTTTCCAACCACCAACAGGTGGCGCTATAGGTGATATCAGTCAGGCATATGTACGCGTTTGGGCTGGATCCAGCGTCCACCCTAAGACATTTTCTCTGGATCAAACAATGTACACAAGAGACTTTGTGTTTTGTGGCAAGCACTGGCAAATTGGCAAAGTTTGAGGGTCTGCCACGCCCACACCTTCCGACTAATGAGAAAATCTTATATAACTCTCAGTCGCCCATGGCTGAAGAGTAACCTGACCACATTTCAAGGCATTACCATTTGTCGGAGGAGTTCGATCAGATGCGAGGTGTGCAAACGCCGTAAAAACGCATCTTCCACTCAAAATGGCCGACTTCCTGTGGACCTGCCAACATGGCGTCAAGAGACTTTTTAGTGCGTCCAAGCATGATGAAGACGTCTACCGAATTCCGTCAAGCTATGCCAAAATAACCCAAATGCGCAGGGTTTTTTGCAATGTTTTAGGGGGCGCTACAGAGCCATTTTGCTGCATCCATGGACAAAAACTCTACCCAAGATGGACGGTTACAGGCTTGATGTCCCTGGCAAATTTGGTAATTTTTCGAGCACTTTGACATATATGCGATTGAGTTATAAGACACTTTGTGTTTTGTGGCAAGCACTAACAAGTTGGCAAAGTTTGAGGGTCTGCCACGCCCACACCTTCCGACTAATGAGAAAATCCAATATAACTTTTAGTCGCCCATGGCTGAAGTGTAGCCGGACCACATTTCAAGGCGTTACCATTAAAGCTGTCGGAGGAGTTCGATCAGATGCGAGGTGTGCAAACGCTGTCAAAACGCATCTACCACTCAAAATGGCCGACTTCCTGTGGACCTGCCACCATGGCGTCGAGAGACTTTTTGGTGCGTCCAAGCATGATGAAGACGTGTACCGAATTCCTTCAAGCTACGCCAAAATAACCCCAATGCGCAGGGTTTTTTGCAATGTTCTAGGGGGCGCTACAGAGCCATTTTGCTCCATCCATGGACAAAAACTCTACCGAAGTAGGACGGTTACAGGCTTGCTGTCCCTGGCAAATTTGGTAATTTTTCGAGCACTTTGACATATATTCGATTAAAACACCTAATTTTTGCTTTTTAAATTTTAACTAGGTGGCGCTATACATGTAATGACTGGTTATGGTATGGGTTGACATGGCCCCTTGTCACAAACATACAAGAACAATTTGGCCCTCCAAGGCCCTACGGTTCTCGGGATATTCGAAGAAAACTGCGTCGCGCCAGCTACAGGCCAGTTGGTGTATAATCATATAAATCAATTTATTGCATGCCCCCCCCCCCCGTGAACGGAATTCCACGAAACTTAACGTGCAATCAGAAGGTGTCATAATGATCCCACCTTCTGCAGTTCTGACCTTGTCAACTTACAATTAAAATGTTTTACAACACTCCATTTTTGCTTTTTTATTTGTAACTAGGTGGCGCTATACATGAAATAAGTGGTAGTGGAATGGTTGATGTGGCCTCTTAAGACCAACATACAAAAAAATGGGGTCCTACTAAGCCCTATGGTTTTCGACTTATTCACAGAAAACTGAATCGCCCCACCCTCGTTAAAAGGGGTCCAGTCCGACGGGGGGCAACGGATTAAAACGAAAATCAGTGGTTCCACGGTAATCTAGTAAGGCTACATGCAGACCAAATTTCGTGCACCCCGGTGTTTCAGTGTCCCGGAAATCGTTGACAGAAAATCGGCAAACAGAAAAAAAAAGAAAAAAAAACTCCGACTGTCGAGCGGCGGTCATAATAAGAAAAGAAAAGAAAAACTAAAAAAAACTAAAATGCCACTGGAATCTACAGTACAGGGGTGAAGTACTTGGTTCTGTTTTTTGTGTTACTGTTAAACCATGGTTTGGTTGAATTTCCTATTGTGACACATTCTTGAGAACATCAAATCACTTTTGATATGTGAAGTAATTTTACTGTTTCACACTTGCACATCCGACCGGAAATTTGTTGTAAAGTTTAAATGAACTGCTGCATTATGACACAGTTACAAATGAGTGGACTGGTGGAAGTAAAGAGTAGCTGAAAAAAGCTTTTAGTGTCGTTACACTACATTAAGGCTTAGGACCACAGTGATTTCACAAAGGTTAGGCTCATACAATGTTGGGAAATGCTAGCTTGGCAACAAGAGTTAGTAATGAAAATGTGGAAATTATGTCCACAAATTAACATAACACAACTTGTCTTAATGCAGTAAATCTGCTATTTGAAACAACCATAATTTTAGAAAGTCAGTAGTCATTTTAATTAACTGATTCAAGTGGCTTGTTTTTGATAATTGGACCTCTGTATTACTTGCCATCTTCGCAAAATGAAAAACGGTCCCCATATCAACATTAAAAATGCCCCTGAGGGCAAAATTAAATACAGAGAGACCAAATATGTTAATTCCTGACTCTTCTAACAATGTTGAACAATTTTAATTTCTGACACTGACTTTATACACCCACTCGAATGCACAGGCAACGACTCCAAACTGGAAAATAATTTGACTTCATGACAGGGCCTGACAGATGCTGAAGCAACAGGTGTACCAAGAGGAGAGATACTGATCTGGACAAGTTGATGAATGGAGGCAAATTCACAGAAGCGGCAGTATCAACAAACAACAAGGAAAACGATAGAAGGAGATAGAGAGAGAACGAGGGAGGGAGGGGAGACACCGATTGCTGGGGTTCTTCCTGTTTCCTGCATGCGGGCTTCATCAGAAGCCTCCACCGTGACACGTCTCTCTCTCTGCCTCTCTCTCGTTATCTCTCTCTCGCTATCTTTCTCTATCTCTCTCTCAGTGACGATGAAAAAACAGTCTGGATGCATGAGACAGCAGCAGATGCTCTGAATGTGACATTTTTGTGCCGGTCTTTCCCCTCCCGTGCAAAGGTAAATAAATCACAATTAGCGGGTTTGAGGTTTTGGAGGCCTTTCTCTGGCACACTCAGAGTGACAAAGTGTCGGGTGCAGCCTGAGTAAAGCGTGCCACAGGAGTCTGCCAGAAGGAAATCCCACTGTTGTGCTTCAGGGCTGACAATACAAGCAAACAGAGATCACGTCTGAACATTTAAGCACTGACAGCAGTGATGTACGACAACATTATTTACACTATCAAGGTTTGACACGAGAGAATAAAGCCTCTTCTGCTACAGATGTTTGTTTGACAATTCTGGCAAGAAACCAGAGAAACTCTTAAGTATTTATATAGAGAAACATAAAAAAAAGAGTCTCCAGCTGCAATAACTTGATGGAAATTAGTATGAGAAGCTACACACTGGATGGGCCAGAGCCATCATGGCGAGCTATATGTAGGTTGGAAAGAGCATAAACAGCGCTATTCCCATTTGAGTTACCATTCTCCGTCACTTGACCGAGGACACTGTCTCCTGTGTTTTACACTACTTAATAAACACACACACACAAACACACAGACTCGGACCCCTCAAACTTGGATAAATTACTCTAATGAAATACCTCTGGCAACTATTTTTGGCTTGACGGTAAAATGGTCTCATTCGAACGTGTATATATAAGCGGGTGTTTGGTGAATAAAAATAGGTCTTCGGCATAAGTAGGGTGGCCTAAAAACATTCAAAGAGGCAATAAAAAGAAAAATTATCATAAAGGTGGAGTTGTCTTACTCTCTTGGAGCCGGTCCATCATGAATACCTAAGAACCAAAAGATCATACACATACGAAGACACACAGACACAAACACACACACACACACAGACACAGACACACACAGACACAGACACAGACACAGACACAGACACAGACACAGACACAGACACAGACACAGACACACACACACACACATACACACACACACACGCACACACGCACGCACACACAAACACACATACACATACACATACACACATACAAATAAACAGAGAAATACTGCCTCTTAAAAATGCAGGCTTTGTTAACCAAAGTGACTTGGTGGTTATTCGAAGCTGATCTGAGGCTGTTCAAGTGGTCAAGAATCGTTGCGATCCTATCGCAGCGTTAAAATCTGCTCATTACGTCGACTTCCAGTAAAATCCCCCCGACATGTGGCTGTTTTTGTTATCACAATTTATATCGTTACCAGAGCCGAGGCCGAGCCACAACTCACTGGGTACAGTTGCCGAAACGATCGTCGGGCTTAATTATGTAAGACTGCAGTATTGATAAGCTCTGGCTTTACTGGTTCTGTACTTTTTAATGTTTCGCTGTCCTTTTGATCGCACCGCAGCCTCTCCCCTACTCTCTTGTGTTATGGCTCAGCTCCTCCACACACACACACACACACACACACACGGAGAGCAGTCAGTGGACAGCACAGGGGGGAGGCTGCAGTGGAGACAGCAGAGAGAACCCGGTGAAGTGAAGATAACTCGAAGATTACTCAAGTCCGACGACAGCTACAGTCGTTACTGCAAGCTGAATGTATTATTTTTTTGAAACAATATAATTTTTTATATATTTAGTTATGAAAAAGAGCAGATAAGAGTATTGATAAAGAACCAAACTGATGGGGAGTATCAAAAAGAGTAGTAGTATCAAAACAATCTTAACGATACCCCTCCCTATCGCAGAGACGACAGCCTTGAAGGACTTCTGGAGCCAGTGGAAAATAGGGAGTCAGAACAAATGGAGAGGGGTAAAGACTTGGCTCCAACTCCTAATGGAATTGGGCCATATATCAAGCTAAACAAACAACCTGTAGAGGAGCCAATGATATGATGACCGTGAGCTCTTCGGATTTGACGCCAATGCTTGCATCATCCATTTTCTCATGCACTATCTGAAAAAGTTACACATTACCCCTGAAGATACATGATATTGGAGACAGTGCCAATTCCCCCGGAACGGCCCATCGAGCCTCAATTAAATTATCTCTTATCATGGCTATCTGCATTTGTTAGACTTTATCACTCCGCAGTACATGTTGCATATTCACTGGCCCAAGGAAAATCTATAATCCATCTGATTGAATTAAATAAAACACTGTGCACTTATCTTGGATATTAAAAGCGAATAGGCGGATCGTCCACCAGTGACTCTCCAAACACAGTAAAATGAGACACTTGGACCCATTTAAAGTAAACAGCCTCTCCCATCAAATAATTTTTTTATCATAATATAAGCTATAGATGACCAAAACCTATTTACAGACGGCAAGCAAATAAAGTTGTGACGCACTTTATCGGTTCCTCAGTGAAATAGATTTCTCTGCAGCAGAAAAAAATATATGCCAACTTTCAAAAAACGAAAAATTTCTCTTAAGGCGTCAGCAGCAATGAAAAGGTCACAATATTACTCTAAGGCCCGGCTTATTGATCTGTTTATGAGACGATGGAATAAGGCCTTCGTCATGTCCCTCACTGCAATTGCATGTCTACTGATAGACCACCCTCTTCCTCCTTTTATGCATGACATTCATAACGATAAGTGCACCCTCAGTGACAGACCAGAAAGAGTCTGTCTGGTGAAAGGCCGGGGCTACAGGACAAATTACAGCGGGGGGAGCACAAAGATCTGGTCATCAGGGGGGAATAACCCACATGGCCATTTAGAATGGAGTCAAGGTTACAGAACAAATTACAGTAGGATGCAGACTAGGAAAGCACAAAGATCTAGTCCGAGAAAAAAAAATCACAAGTCATTATGACTCGTGCCTGGTTGTCTATACGAGAGCTACGTTTGCGCGGTATTGGGCGGGCGAGACGCGGGAGCCTTTCCCAGTGCCAGCGTGCCTGTGACAAAGCCAGCGGCTGTCACACGGAGACCCACTTGTTAACCACTTGCACCGGCAAAAATAAAACACTCCCCACCAAGCAAAGAAAGCAACACTCCTCCAGCATCTTCCCTGTTTCTTTCACACTCTTTCTTCCCTCGTTATTTCCTCACACTCTCCGTTTTTCTCTCTCAAACTTCTGAGACGTCTCTGTCTCCTCGCTCTCTCACATACTCACTCCCTCTCTGTCACCCTCTCCTTCTCACTCTCTCTTTCTCCTGACTAAAGCACATAAGCCACCCAGCCTGGATCAGCTACACTGGGTGAAGATTTAGTGGTGTTAATAAGTGTGAAGCGTGGCCACATAAAACAGCCTCTCAGCTCTCAAATCCAATAAAGGCCATTTTATGTGTTATTATTTTCCCATGCCGAGCCCAGCCCGGCTGCTCGGGTTGTAAGAAGAGGAGGGGTGTGTTTTGGGGTGGGGTGGTGGGGGGTGGGATGTTTGGAGAGATCGTGGGGGCGTGCACAGAGAGCGGGGTTGGGGGCGGGGGTGTTGTAGGGTGGGAGGGGATGGACCCATCTCCAAAACCCGACTTAAAGAAGAAGCAACCATGAACATGGAAACCACAGCGCAGCCATGAACATCAGAAGGCGTGCAAATCCAAAAGAAAACACACACTTAAACACACACAACAACAACAACAACAACAAGGACAATGCCATCATGACAATTTCCAGGACTCCTGAGCAAAAAGTAAAAAAGGCGTATAAGGAAAAGGAAACATTACCACAGGGTTGGGAAAGGAGGAACACACATCAGAAAACATGAGCTGTAACTACAGCTGAGGGAGGTAGCCCACAGAGATGAGCTCCCTGTGTCTTAGCTTTCACGTCTGTGTCTCTTCGTGTGTGTGTGTGTGTGTGTGTGTGTGTGTGTGTGTGTGTGTGTGTGTGTGTGTGTGTGTATGTGTCTGTGTGCACACGCAGTTGGTTTATCTCGAAAGCAGCGGCAGTGGCTCACACCTGTGGCGTTCAAACTGCATGCTGATAAATTCAGCCCTGTTCCACAGGACAGTGGTTTTGCGCTTATCAGCCAAGCCGCTATGCTGAATGATAAAAATGCCTATGATGATTTTCAAAACCCAGAACGAAGACAGATTCCTCAGGTCAAGCAATGATAATGAGGAAAGCTGTCATTACCATTACAGACATGGAAGCTAACACACACGCAAACACACACACACACACACTCACACACAAATGCTACAAGCAACAGTTGAGCTTCGAAGGGGGTGAGAGAACACACCAGTTACTGTCTACATTTTCAAAAGGGAGGCGATGCAGTGTTGAACATAATTACATTCAGATGACCGAAAGTGCACATTTCACACAAAGCCATGGGGCAGTAAAAGCTCACACTGAGCTTGACAGTGCCTTTTTTTTTATTGGTGGGGAGCAAGTCACCCTCACACTGCTACTCCCTCTGCATAAACCTGGCCTCTTATCTTCACCGCGTAGGCCTCATCTCGGGTCGGGGCAGCTGCCCCGGCAGTCCGAGTCACTGCATTTGTCAGCGCCTCATTTTTTGCCCGGATACCGGGAGGAAACTTGTAAATTCGAGGGCTAAGGAGAAGAAAAAGTGACCAAGAAATAAAAAAAGAAAAACACTACTGTATTACAACATGGGATTTCCTGTCCTTTCAAGGAATGGTTGTGTGAGTGTGGGTGCATGTGTGTGAGAGCTTGCCTGTGATAATTAGGGTGGTGTTTTGAACACGAAAACAAGGAGCCCAGGAGGACTTAATGTAATACTGCTGGCACACACAGTGTTGTGAGAAACTGCTTTAGCAAGGAATAAATGGTCTGGCCCTTTGGTCAAGTGCTTTCCAATTTGGCACAATGCTGGTGAAATGATGTGCAACCCTCGCACAAGCGTGACATCCAGGCACCCAGTGCACCATCAGCTGTGCACTTGTGCATGCACGTTTGAGCACAATATCGAGCCTTGACAATGAATTGATTAATCCTTATGTCACACACTCAAACAGATTCCAACAACTGACTGAAAAAAACAGCAGGTCTTGGAAAGGTTATATGTATGTCCACTCATGAATTTTCACAAAGTTTAACAAACCATGTCAATGACTTCTTTGAGATCGTGTCAGAGCCATTCCCAAGTCAGTCCTCTGTTATAAACATCAAATTCTACGGTGAGGAGCAGGTAGGCGGAGAGATGACTGACAGGACATCTGCCAAGACCCACCGCATTTAATGCAGAATTCACAGCGCTTAGTGCAGAACAAGACATGTACGCTGTTTCTCTCTCAGATGAATGAAGGATTTTTTTTCCGCTCAGATGGGTTTGTCTCTGCTGGATGGTGGAGGAGGGGAGGGTAGGACAGGAGGGAAAATCACAACAACCTGCACTCGCTCAGCATATGGGGAATATAATCTAATTAACACAGCAGCATGAGCACGAAGACCCCATCTGAAAGATGTCCCAGAGCACCGAACAAGACAGACAACGAGGTCTAAATGCGTTTAGCTTCACCTCAATGCACAGCTGCGGTGCCGATCGAGAGGGGGAGCACTTTCATTAGCCCGCATTGTGCATAATGTTGACTGTTCTGAAAAATAAAATAAACGACTTTGTATGACTATTTCTAGCATGCCACAGACGACCATACAAAAAAATGCCAGATATCCTGAAACAACCCAGAATGCTTTTCCACAGTGGGGTGATATCATAATGTGATGGGCTTCTCTGAGGGCATCAACAGCAGGACCAGTGCCATTGTGCTTACATAACTAAACTTCCTCACTTGTTCCTCCAGGATGGCTCCATTGCCCCATATAGCGAGGGGGAGTGCACTGCAGGCCAAGGGGCCACTGACTGGGGGAAGGTCACGTAAGATCTCCCACAAATACACACACAGAGCCAGGTCAGATGGGGCTAAACCAGAGCCAGCCTTATAGCAGGATAGGCTTACATCTTCTCAAAGCCTTTACAAATATCAGCACCATGAGTGTATTTCGTGTTCGGATTCTGTGCCTTCCATTAAGGATGAGTTTTACGGGGGATTGTGAGACGGCTACAGGTGTTGTAGTAACTGTAACCACCAACTAAAAACTGAGCAGTGAAACGCTATTACTCCTTATTTTTTTTTGTATTGGTAGGTTGGTCCACGTACGAGTTATATGAAACGGTGCAGGTTATTGTGCAAGGAAAAATGTTTATGGTGTCTGAGTAGGCCACGGGTAAACTGTAGCGCATACATTTCCAAACAAACTCGCTAGTGATTAATGTAGCCTTTAGGTGACCTTTTGAGGGGAGAAGAACGTTCACCTCAGGCTGCGCGTTTAAAGTAGGTTTTCTAGGACATGTTGATAAGGCGGCTGGTTTAATAGCAATCGAGGTCAGGAGGACCCGTGGCTGCCACAAATACACACATTGTGTATTATTATCATGTTAGAACATGTTGAAAATTAGCAGTTAACTTTATTGCATCGTAAAATGACAGCCATGTATTCTGCTCGCACATTAAACTGGAGCCTATCAGACTGCGTCGGCGAGCGTTACAAGTTAAATCATTGATAAGAATAAACTTGTCAGAAAATCAATGTGAAGCGCTTTTGAGCGACATAGGGTACAGTTGGTGAGAGCAATGGGTGGGTGAGAAAAATTGTAGACTTTTTGATGGCCCATGGGCAACATTGTTTCAATATTGCATTGTTGCACGCTGTTTCGAAAGATCAACAGTCACTTCTACAATTGATTTGGACCTGATGTGTTGACCCGTGCAGGCTACAGGCATCGTTACCAACTTTACCTTATACACATTTCATATCAAATTCACAGTTTCAAAAAAAAAAAAAATGTACTAACGCTTGTACAACTTACCTGGATATGAGCGTTAATTACTTTTTATTGCAACTCGTCATAAATATTGACAGTTTGATAGGGACCTGTCACCTGTGTACGTATCACCATTGGTGTAGCTGATTGTGGTTCTATAGTGTATGTATATATATATATACACACACACACACACACACACACACACACACACTATATGTATGTGTGTGTGTGTTTGAGAGAGAGAGAGTGAGGGAGAGAGATACTCTCCTAGGCCTTTCATATATTCCAGGACTGCTTGTAGCCTACTGTAACTTTAGACGTAGCGTTTTCAATGTCAGCCAAATCGATTGTAAAAGCTGCAGACAATGTATGCCTACATGCTGAAATTGTTAAAGCGACACGGAAGGCAAGGCCAAACTGAAAATAACGCTATAGCCTATATGTTACTATAGCTAGTTGGCTACTGCTGATCTGTCAAACCCGAGGAGCTAGCTACAGGAGTTGGGTTAGCTTCCCGTGATAAAATAGAAAATTGCTAAATGCATGACCACCACGTACTAGTAGCTTTACCAACAACGTATTGCAACAGTAACACTCACCGCCAGTTTCTTCGGTCGCCAAGACGCGAACTGGAACCTTTCGGGACAGAAAACGGGGCTGGAAATGTCCAGGCTGTCCCTCAATCCGGTGCAAGTGTAGTAGTAGCCTATACACTGCACAGTAAGGGACATTCGAGCTAATTCCTCCGCAGGGTGCAGCGTGCCGTCAAATTAATGTTTCATGCAGTTCCTGTGTTGCTCTTTAGCAAAGTCACTGTGCGCTCGTTATTGTGGATTTTCCTTGGTATGTGGGGGGAAAGTGCTCCGGTTGTGTTCGTTGGCTGCCACGACAGGGGTAGAAAATTCAGAGAAATACTATTGCTCCTCCCTCCCCTCGCTCTTGTACAGTATAGAGCGCGCACAGCTCACGGCCCGTATAAAACAATTCAATAAAACCATCTACTGCTCTCTACAGGACTGACATTGTAAAATACTTGTAGCGGAGACTGTTCAGCTGTAATGGCACAACAAACGCACGATAAAATAGCCTACTGCCATTCACACGGTAAGAAAGACAGCGGTGAGTGAAGTAAGAACGGACGTTCTGTGAGGGTGCTGTAGCCCTGAGGTGTGTCAGTGTAGTAGGCATCTCCTACAGGGCAAGTCATAAAGACATCAGCAGCCCTGTATACCTATGCAACAGCTCCTCCTTATCTCGCAGCTACAGCCCACTTTTGTTTTGCGCTGTAATGCTGTAGATTGCATTTTCCAATAGAAATGCCTGTAAATATTTATCTATGTAAGATAAATAGCAATACAAACAACATTCATAAAAAAAAAATTAAAGAAAAGAATCCTGTTAATCTCTGGCTGCCTGTTCTCAAAATAAGAAATCATTCATGATGTCTAATATTTTATTAATAATTTATTTATAAGTCTATTGATCAGACTAGATATTTCTTTATAGCCGAATAGGCCACTTTTCCCATTCAGTAGTAAAGTTTTTGCTAGATCGCTTTGAATGTCGAAGTTCACTGAAGTGATAAAGTCACGTATCTACAGCTGGCTAAATGCAGAACAAGAAGTTTATCGTTCTACTTTAGGGTATGTGTGCCCGCGCGCTTGCATGCGCTTTTAAGGGGTTCTTGCCACGTATTTTTTTTAAACAAAGCATAGAGCTTAATAATATGAACATAATATAGACTATATTAATGTTGCAATATAATGGCAATCATTACCATGGCGATATGCTACAATGTAATGGGATACCTCTAAAATGGATGCACACTTAACACCTGATTGATTTTTTAGTAAAGGTGAAAATGAATGCGAATTAACTTATTTTAAAAGCTTAATGTTTGTAAATTGTAATTATTCCTGATAATTAGTAATAGAAGTAAGTTAATAGTAAGTACAGTACTAATTGCCAACAATTACCTGTGATAAGTGTTCCTATGTTCAGCACTGGCTCGCCCACACTCCTGCCCACAGAAATCACACTGCAGTGCTTTTACCTACACTCTTAACGCTCTTCATGGAAGGATTTTACATGGTGTATGGAATTAATTTTCATGTCAAGGCCCCTTTTAAACATGTATCTGTCTACAGAACTAGCTGTGTGGTAAAAGTAATGGTTGTGATTGACTGCAATAAGGAAGTGTTCACATTACCATCCACAGCCACAGCCAGCCTACCATCAGTTTTTTTTTTTTATCAGCTTGGCATTAGATATTCTGTATCCTAAATATCCATTCCAAAGCCTATTGCATATTCATATTGTTTGTGTTCATCTTTCACATTACTGCGACAGAAAGAAACAAAGTGCCCTTCTATCAGAGGAGAGCTTAGAGTATAAAGACAGCCTAGTTCAAGCTGACAAAGAGTGACTGAGGCACATAAACAGAAACTAATCTCAAAGACAAACACACCACAAAAAGAAAAGAAAACCCATCCCCGCTGGATGAAGCCCAAGCAAATAACAGATGCCTTCAAAGCCTACAGCCGCATGTTGGGGCCCTGGCCCGGCTCTGGCCCTGATCCCAGCCATCAGCTGCATGTCTGATGACGACTGGCCTGTAGCCTTTACTGTCAGTTAGCCACATCTCACAACCGATTTGCCTTTCTAAGGAACCAAAAGAGTGCCCTGTGTTAAGAACAATAGAATAATTGGAGCTCAGCGCAGGCTGATCCCAAAGCAATAATGGGAATTAACTGACCAGTGCATGGGCACCACACACCTGAAAATGTTAGCATTTGTACTAATATAAGTATTCGGACTTCAAATTCTTGGACAATCAGTTACAACATGAAGAATTTGCTCAGACTTGAGACTGAGTGCTCAACATCATCAGAGGCATTCTGCCTGTATTTCATGTTGCAGTGAGGCTTTGCAGGAGGAGAAAGATTGAGCAATGGACTAAGCTCAAAACGTTGACGTTACTTCTTAACCTGTTATTGCAGCCATTGTCAGATCCAATTGTATGCTCATAACCCATGTCCCAGGGCTGGTTGTTCCATTGTTAATAAGAGAATGTAGATTTGAGCCTCTCAGAAATTGCAAAATGTGTGTTTAATGCCAGATATTAAAAAAAGTCATATGAATCAATCAAACAAAAGTTATTGCAGCTCAAATCAAACCTTATACTCCTAACCCACCTCCTAAGGCTGGTTGTTCTATTGACAAATGGGTCAGGGAAGAATTTAATTTTTTTTTACATTAATTTAGGTGAAAACCAACATATGTTAGAGTAACGTACACATGCATTATTTTGAGTTGCACATCGCCAATGTTGTGAGGTGACAGCCCGTCTTCAACGGTCCAAAACCCTGAACCACAATTTTTGTCATAATGAGCACAACTCAGCAGCACCCCCCAGACCCCCCACCCCCCACTCACTTTAAAAGCCATCTGATCATATGGTGAGATGTCAAAGACCTCAACAAATGAAAGCTCTTTAGATTTTACGCTCAAATATTTTCACTTGGAGCCAAAAAACATAATTATGGTAACGACTGTGCTTTGCTATTGTGGTTAGATGGCACTGTTAAAGGCATCTGTTTGAAAGGAAGTTTTGAACTCAGCCTGAAAACAGAGCAGGATGCACCCTTGGGCAGATTCCCTTTTGAATATGATGCATAAGAATCTTCTTAGTCGCATTTCTTTGTGATCATGAAGTGCTTTCAAACAGGATTAAAAAAGAAGAAGAAAAAAAAAAACATTTCAACCACCACAGTGCAAAAACACCAGAAGTGGCCTGTAGCAAAAGAGTAAGATAACTGTGCTTTTTTCATTTTTGCTCATTTTTTGAACTTACCATGAAATCATCCTTTTTGTTCATGAGCCATAATTAGGCCAAAAAGGACCTTTCATGAGCAGAACTAAAGGGATTGTGAAGTGTCTAGGTGTGCGCACATACACACACACACACATACACACACACGCACACTGAAAGAGAAGGGGTGCATTGTACACTGCAGCTGTTACATTACTGATATAATGTTTGAACATTTGTCTTTACACAGCCACACACCCATACATCAAAAAAATATCTCATGACTAGTTCTGCGTGTATGTCTCCAGTCACGCTTGTTGCTCCTTAATTGTTTGCTATGTGCTCAGCAGTCAACAACTTATCTGTAAATGGAGTTCAAATGAAGGCACTGAGCTCCATTCAAATTGCTCATCATGTACTGATTTAATCCACCAGAACTCATTAGGCAATGAGTCAGTTGTACGGCAGCAGCTCAGCAGGAGCCCTATGAGGATTCCCCAAGGAACCAAGAGATAAATTATTAAGATGTATGCACCCCCTTCCAAATTTCCTCTCACCAGAACGGGCAAACATTTATAGGAGATCCGGTGATGAGTGGGGTTTTAATGCAGCACCCAAATGATGACATCTTGTAAATGTTAATTAAGTTAGTGGTGTAGACGTGGGTAGTTAAAATGCCACTCAATGAAAACAACTTGGGGTTTAAATTAAAACGGCTCCAAGATAACAAATGTGGAAAAATGCTTATTAGAGCCAAGTAGCTGAGTATGTATATTAACTCACTTTTGACGAGACGCTCGCACACACCTTGTCATGTGACTTGTGCTGTTTTGTAGAGATGAACCGCTTTCATCCACTTGTTTTTCAGTGCTTCTTGGAATCAGTTCTTACCACTGAAAGCTTGCTCGATCCTTTGAACTGGTTCCATAAGACACTTGAGGTTTTCGTCTTGATCTGTTAAAACGGTTACAAGTACCATTGGCTTCATAAAGCGTGCTTTCTCTGCATTTCCCACAAATGCTTTTCTGACCTCATTTACCTACAGCGTCCCCCTATACATATTAAATACTGTTGAATTAGTAAGACTCAGTATCCATAAAGCAGTACAAATTTCAAATGTTTATTAAGTATTCAAAATGCGTCATAGCATCTGACATAAGTCAATATGACAATTTATAAATAGACATGAGTGCACTTATAAAGTGTTATGGTGTTGTAGGATAAGCCCTACATAAATATTATTATGAAAACTTGGATGAGGTCGCATATGGCTCCACAAAGAGCATTTGGTGAATAAACAGCATTAACATGAAGAGAGGATGTCATCAGTGCACTTTATCAAGAGATAAAAGAAGATTAATTATGCATTCTGATACTTCAAGCTCTAAGGGCTTATACTATATTATAACAAGTGCAGTCATTGCAATGTATAAGTAGTTATATACTTATGTCAATTAATATGAATACTTTACAATCCTTAATTAATGTGGTTATAATGCTTTATGGATACTGAGTTTAAGTAAAACATTCTTTGCTATAAAAGTAAATACTTCACAAGCATTATTGCTTGAAGCATTTACATACACATGCATACATAATACAAACATTTGTAAATCATTTACATAGAAATATCTGTACTTTCTCTTGGACATTTGTGGCCATTCTGATGCATTTTGTGCATTTGTGCAATCAATCATATTCTGACATATATAATACATGCACAATGCGATTTCAGATTGTTCATCATTTATAAAAACAGATCAAATCTAGACAAATATTCATGTGGATTTGCTGGTTAGATGACCAGGTATGATTTATTATTCACTAAGAATTTATGATCTTTTATTTGATTTGGATGGAATTCTTCCAGTACCTTTGTCCATATATGTGTAATGTCCTTTCTTCTTCTCTCTTGCTCTCCTTTTGCCTTCTGTCTTCATCTCCTTCATTCACCTTTCCCTTTCACACTTCTTCAGGGGCTAATTGCCCTGATCCCAAGGACAGGTCCAGGACCTCAGGAGAAGGGTCATGGCTGCAACCTTCGAGGAGGCTCCCTGCAGAGCGACTGAAAGAGATAAAAAAATGACCCTGATGAACCTCTAAGCTTAAGATCACAAAACAAAACAAAAACAACAACCCTCCTCCCTCATCCAAGCCTAATGCTGACCCTTTCACTGACAGCCTGGCACCCAAAGAGCCAGTAAACGAGCTGCACATCGTCAATGAGGTGTTTTGCCCCAATTAACCTACACCATCCTTCTAATGCCCTCAACCGCTTTAGAGATCCTCTGACAAATGAAAACAAGTGTTCGTCCAGCGATCGGTGGAGCAGGGAAATAAAAGAGGAGAAAAGATTGCTCAGGGACAGACGACAGATAAGAGAAGTTGAATAATTGCGGAATCTGGCGGCAGCTTCCCTCTGTTCAGTTACTGAAGCCAGCAATTAATCTGGCTGTTCCGAACGCTCTCAGAGTACTTGTTGAAATAACCCGCTCTTATCAATGACATATGATGCTGAATGTATACAACAGTGATAAATAGCGCAGGGTCAGTCCTATGCATTAAATCAAGTCATCAGCCCAATTAGCTGTGTTCCACTGGAAAAACACTGTTATGGTGAGAGCAGTTGAGTGAATGGATTACGGTCTGTGCATTCCATTTACACTGAAGAGGATGACTCAGTGAATAATGTGGCTAGTCTGTAAATCTTCAGTATTGTGGTTATTAACCATTTCACTGGTGTGTGTTCAACCGTTTTCAGTTCTCTGAGCTGTACACAGACAACATTAACATGATGATCATATTTATGAAAATGCCCTGAAAAATATTAAATATGAATATATTTAATTAGCAGTATTATTTGCGCACCATCATTCATTGTATTTTCCTTCCGTTCTTTCCACTTTCTGTCTCTCTCTCTCTCTCTCTCTCTCTTTCTCATCATTACACATGTTCAGACCCCAAGGCTCTTATGATTATGAAACACCATTAGCAAATCCTGAATGAAATATGAGACACATTTCTTAAAATTTATGACAGCATTTCCAGTCAGCCCCTACGTGGGCAGCATATAGTGCAGCAGAATTAGGGAAAGAGAAAAAAACGACTGTGAAAGTCTAACCTGATGAGTGACAGGCATGGCCATAACACAATGGGAATTCAGATTGGTTTTCCATTACGTCCCATAAAGAAGCCTCACTCAGCACTACTAGGGTAATTACTAGCAAGGCCAAATAACGAGAAGTCATTTGTGCCTTCTGCTACAAAAACCTAACCTCTGACATCTAAACCATACCAATTAACCCTCTTTGAGAAAAGCACAGCGTGCTGCAAACCTGGACGTGGGGAGGTCAGGGCACAATCCTCCTTGACCTTTGGCAGGGACAGTGGCTGCCTGCAGTCTTGCTTCCGTCCTCCATCCTTCCCTGCAGTGAGGTTGACTAACACCTGCTCCTGCGACCCCTCAAGGCCACCCCCAGCCAAGTGTCACCCTCTTCATGGGGTCCTGTGGGGTCCACCCTGAAGGCTACTCTATCTAAGCTGTTTTAACTGCAAACCTGGGGGGGGGGGGGGGGGGGGGGGGCAGGCAGGCATGGCATGTGTGTGAGCCTGTGCATTCATTCAAATAAATGCAGGTTGCTGAGGTCCTCGAGAACTTGGACACAATCTGTGCACCTGTCAGACAGACAGGGTCCACGGTCTGAGGATGCTTTTAACTGCTTGATGTCTCAGATGCACGGGTCAGAGATTTGGTTAGTGCAGCTGCATGCAACGGGCTGATCGGTGAATTGGATTTAAGTAGCCTGTACTGTGAAATAGAAGTGTAATAAAACAATCAGAAAACACAGGTGACGGTGCGTTTTCATAAGTCACGGTGACTGCCTGACATATACATCTCCTTTGGATGGTTTTCCTCCAGGTTTTCGCTCTGATTCCAATCCATTTTGTTGTAGTTTTGGGAAACAGTTAAGAGTAATTGTAATCATTAGCAGCGAGAGATCAGCTCAATAAACCGCAGTTGTAGTGGAGAGATAACACTTTGTTCTTCGGCTCTCAAGCTCCGTGATCAATCCAGTGTAATCAGCAAGTGGACTGATCGAACCAGGTATGCGTTGACTCTCACATCTATCTATTTAGATTTCAGTGGTATAGGGAGAAATTACATTTCACAAGTCCTCTGATCAGCACTGGAAACCACTGAAATAAATTGCACCCTATGATGATATAAAAACAGCTTCTGCAGTTGAATATGTGTAACAATATGCTTTCACCTCTGTATTTGTGCTATGGAGCACTTTGCCTTTAAGGACATATTTTGAGGAAAATGGCTGCTTTCAGAGCTATTCAGAGCCACAATAAAGCCGTTTCCTTCAGGAAAGTAATTTGCTATCTAAAAGACCCATATCACCTCCTCAAATCATGTGTTCTCAACGCCGTGAAATGATCTTCCCACAATATAACAGCTGATGAGAAAATGAGACACAGGAAATCCAAACTTTTTCTATTTATTTTTAATACAATGACAGCCTCCTGGAATCAACTGTTTGCTATTTATTTATATTCGGTTCATTTCCTGTTGTTATCAGGTTTGCTTGCATTTTTGTGTCCTCAACACGTGCTTGTCTTCCAAACTAAATCTGACATACCTATTCACACAGTCTGCTTTCTTACATCTGCTTCGGTGGCATAAACCACACTGTTACAGACTAAAAGTGATTACTCAAAAATCCTTAAGGCTGTGGCATTTTTTGTCGACCTAGGTCTACATTATTATCCACACCATCATAAAAAAAGAACATTATCTTGAAATCAAAACATGAAAACAGCATTTGATATTTATAGTGACAAACCATGTTTAACAGTCAAAAGGCAATTTTAGATGTTACCTGCATTTGAGATCTATTACTGATAAATGTTCACTCTCCATAAGCGGTTTGAGGTAGTTTCGTTGAGGAGATATTCTACAAACCACAGTATTCGGGAGTTATGCATCATGCAATCATGCCGAGACACATTCTAGCTATCTTGTTTATGTACGGAATGTTCTCCCTTTCAGACTCTGTTGAAATGTGTAAATTAGTGCTATACAGCGATAAAGGTGATGGCATATGTATGTGTGTATGTGTGTGTGTGTGTGTGTGTGTGTGTGTGTCTGTGTGTGTGTGTGTGTTTTTGAGTGTGCGTGTGTATGTGTATGTGTGTGTATGCATAAATATATGTGTGTACAACATACGTCTTTGGGGAACCCTGACCCCCTCAAGCACTTTGACAGGGAGGTGAGCCATCTTGTGCCTCCACAAAACACCCCATTCATGGGAGAGCCCCAGTATTGCTACGGCGAGGGGGATTCAAAGAGTACAGCTACTGGCACACACTGCTACATAAACCTCCCCATGTTTGCATTTCCTCTCAAGGCTGCCAAAGAAACATTCAAAGATCTTTAATATTTCATATGGTTTTGGCAAGTTGATGGACAGTTTGATGGAGATATCGCACTATTAACTAAGAGGTTGTATGGCTTCTGTCAACCATGAAAGTAGTGCTTATACTGGCATATTGAGGCCCATGGTAACGGCATGAAACTGGTGTGAAAATGTATGAAAAGTCCACCATTCTGCAAAATCTTCTAGTGGCCACCATAGTCAAACTCTTCGGGAGATGTTCCCCTGTCGTAAATTAGCACACGAGCACTGAGATACCAGCTGCATTTCTCATTCTGCTCCTCCACTCTCATCTCTTCTAATGAGTCGATGGCTTACTCCAGCCGCAGAGTGTCACATTAATTTTTAACAATGCTAATTTTATGGTCCTTGCAAGGCCATAAATGGGCCTCAGTTTTGCAGCCTAACCCCCTCCCCCTGCCCCAACCCTTCTACTCCCAGCCTTAAAAACATGTGATCTGCTAGTCGGAGGAAGGATAATTTTGTTACATATATTCACTAACATCAGCCAAGAGACAAGACTCATCAAGAAAGCAGATTGTTCATATCTCAGAGATTGAAAATGCTGAATTACCTAATGCTGTCGGCGGCAATTTCAGGGTGGGGGAGGGGGGGGGGGGGGGGGGAGTAGAGGGATGTACAAATTGAAATCATGCAGTCACGAGGGAGCACAATGTAATAAACATTAAATTCCCCTTTCTACCGAGATGCCGGGGCCAGAGGCTAGCATGTAAACATTCCTGTTGAATGCAGTGTGGTAAATATTACATGAACTTTGACCTGTTGGAATATTCATGAAGATTGGAGAGTGGATGCTGGCCAGTATATGGCCTCAATTCATGTGAAGTGTCTCTTCCCATAAGGTCTCTTTAGATTCTTCACATGCGCCTAAGTGATCATTACGCGTTCCTTAATGTTGCCTTTAAACCGAGCAAAGCACTTCCATTTTATTTGCTGCTTTCTCATTTGTGAACAGTGAAAGACACATCTGTGACCAGATAAGGCAAGCTGTGAGATCTTGGAATAAGTCCTTTAGGAAATAAAGCGATAGCTTTAACCATAAAAAAAAAAAACATAAAAGTACAAAACAAAAATAATTTTAATTGAATTCCTATTTTTCTGTTGTGTAGAGTGGAAAGGGGGGTTAAGGAAATGCTATAAAACCACCTAAAACAAGTATAGTATTCACTCACAGAAACACTGCAAGAGCTGTTCTGCAGGCCACATGGCTTTCAAACTCACATGGACCAGAAGGTGACAAGTCATTGTCCAGTGCTAGCACTTTCCCATAAGTGTTAGCTGCACAATGCACTGCATTCTGCTGCCATCCACAAAAAAAAATAAAATAAAAGAAGTAGAAGAGGGAAAAAAACATGCTGTGCCAAATTGTGGCCATTTTCAGCAGTTCAGCAGCACAGTGCCAACTCTGCAGCAACTAACTCCATAACCTTTATGGGTATTCACATGCAACTCACCATGAGCCAGTTTCCAGTAAGTTTGTAGAAAGGTTTTTTTTAGGTTATTTACTATGGCTGACAAAGACAAAATAAAAAAGCCCTGAGTACAGGTCAGAAACACTACACTACCACCAGATGTGATAAATTAGCCAACACCACCCTATATCCAAGACTTGCTTTTTTTATCAGGGCAAGAAAGGGATTGTTGACGCATATAGATACCCTAACATGAAAAACACAACCATCCCGTTGGTGTTTCCCAACAGGCCTGAGTGCTAAATGTGAAGAAGCAGATAAGTCGTCTGCCAAACCCCCCCCCCCCCCCCCCCTCTCTATTGGGCAGATGTAAATACTCTAGCATGCAGAGGGTAGCACAATTTCCGTAAATGTGTGTGATGTAGGTAGTTTTCATACACACAACAGTACGTAATCAGTCACTCCCTACTCTTCTCCTCCCATCATTTTGCCCAAAACTCCCCACTTTTCCTCATAACCCTGCCACAGATCTTGTCATTCTGCGCTCCTTGGGCAGGTAGAATGCATTTTTCCCCTTGTGGGGTCTGATCATACCTACCATGTCATGTCTTTAGGTTCATTGCTGTGACAAAATGACGGCTAAAATGGGCACTAACATGTTAGCACATCTTCCTATCTGTCTCTCTCCATCTCTCTTTCTCTCCGTGCCCATGTTATGTTGACAGTTACAGTTGGTCGTGTCTGTCAGTCTGATTATCTATGCATGTCATCAGGATGTACATGTCCGCCTGCTTATCAATCCATACCGTTCTGCCAGTTTGGGTCTATCTGCCTCCACATGTTGGCTCATGTACATGTTTAAGAAGAATGTGTACCGTCCTGTCCCTGCGGGTCTTTGTAGTTTCCAGATGCACAACAGAAATGTTTGCCATGGTGCTGTGTGACTGTTGATAATTCTTGAACATTGTTGGCACTTGGCAGATTGTCCTTATAGATTTTCAGTGTTGAACCCCAATTGTATAAGGGGGGAACATACATTTGGAGCACGCCTCTGTCTGGAAGCAGGCTTAGCTGAGGGGAAGAGAAACGCTGTGGCAGTGGTCGTTAAAAATGGGTTATTTTCACTTCTCTTTCATGGATCACATAAAGCATCGAAATGCCTTCTCCAGGCAACTTTCCAAAATTCATAAGGCTTGGGATTGATTTACATGAATTTTATCCAAAGGTAATCAATCAAGAAGTCCCTGGACAGTATGAGTAGCAGCGGGCCTGGGTTCCCATTGTGTGTGTGTGTCCATGCGTGTGTGTCTTTGTGTTGTTTCTGCTCTTGAGTGTTTTCCATGTTAATTCAAGCTTCACACAGCTCGAAGAAAGACTGTAAATATACTGCTCACCTCCCAGTTAATCTCAAGCAGTAAACAGTTAATCTGCATGGCGCAACGAAAAAAAGGACACGCAGAACTTTCGAAACGCCCCCACCTCACCCCACTTGCTCCGTCTCCTCACGCCATAATGCTTGTATGTACTGTACATCGCCAGGCTATAAACCAGTAATGGTGTAATCAGCAAAAAAAACGGCAGACAGCTCCCTCCTTCAGACACATTAACAGAGGTCATCTCGGCACTTACCAACCCCCCCCCCCCCCCCCCCCCCCACGGAGTGAGCTCCGCCGCCACTGCAGCCTTTATGGCTTTCATGGCTACGTGCTCCTCAGTGGCAGATACAGGGTTTAAAGAGCAATACGCAGCCATTACCAGTAAAGGTCAGATGACTGCGCACGCAGAAAGCAAAGCCTTCCCCTGACAACAGCCACACCAGCACCGCCTTGTCTTGCTGGCAACAGGGCTCTTTGTGTTGTGTGAAGAAGAAAAGAAAAAAAACACGGCACTAGGCTCACACTGACAGGTCACTAATAAGTTAGTTCACACCAACTTTGCTGGCTTGTGCATTCGTTAACAAGGCTAGTCAGAATGTGTGACCAGAAGGTTGTGACATCAGAAGAACATTTTCTTCTTACTGCTGTCTTCTAGCTCATGGCAGAGATTGGATGGAGGCACAAATCTGTGTTTTGTAATGTGTGACATTATGCATATAGGTGGATATAGTGGTTAGCACTGCTGCCCTTCAAGTGGTTGACCTGGGTCTTGATTCCCAGACACTACAGGATGCACTGTTTGGATAAAGTACGGGACCTTTACAAATCGTAAGGATCGGGAGTGTCCACTCTTCCTCCCCTTTGTCATGGATTACAACATTACCCTATGTTCTGTAAAGGACAGCCTATGCCTTTATTTAAGAAGACATGTTCAGCTCCGACAACCATAGCACAGCTGAAAATACAGCAGGCAAATGCAACGTCTCCATTGCAAAACCAGGTCTTGTGTCGCGTGCGTAGTCGTGTTGTGCTTATCAGTATGAAGCAGGCACTTTTGCATGTCGTGGACCCCCCTATTGAGCAAAGTCCAATCCTTCATCCTGTTTGTGATGCTCACATCCATGGTGAGAGAATGGGGAATTTAATATCTCTCCCGCGTTTGCGCCGATATGGTTGGATATGGCACAGCTGTTTGCTCAATCATTGATACGTGCAACATTAGACTTGGTATGGTGCAGACGCCTCCAGCTGTCACTGTTTCTCTCCTGTGTGAGGGATGAGAGGGTGTGTGTGAGAGGAGGGGCTAGAGGAAAAGAAAAGAAGAGTGAGAGAGATAAAGAGAGAGGGACGGAGACAGAGAGAGTGTTGTCATTATCTCTATCTCGCTGTGTGTGTGTGTGTATTTGTGTGTGTGTAAATAGTCATGAAAGACTACCTTTAAAGAACACATTTATCCAGTTCTAACCGACGGGTGCAGACCAGCGGCAAACAGCACCACAACACCACAGTCCACTACACATTCCTTCCAGAATAGAACACAGATGTTATGTACACTGTGTGACATAAACATCATGTCTCAATGAACAGGATGAGACACATATGTTCATGGCGTGTCTCTATGCTAGTGATGCATCGTCAGAGCTGAGATAGGACTCAGATTCTTCTTGTCAACCATCAGGGAAAACTGATGTGGTTTGGAAATTATTTTTTAAAGAACCTAAACATACATGTCCAAATGGAACTATTCCTTTTGTTTGTAGTCTTACCACTCTTTCAGCTAGATTGGGTTATTCCCTTTAATTCAACAGCAATGTGCTTTACTTCTGAGGGTGACATATTTATGTTCCCAGAGTCTTCATTAGTCTTTGTGAGGGCGGCCATGTTTAAGATAATACTTCAGACACGTCTGCCAGTATCTTCATAGTATACCTAGTTTAATGAAGTCCAATGGAATATAAACAGGGAAAATTTGACCCATCAAAATCTCGTACACATTCAGGGGTCTGTGACAGCAATCGCCTCAGGAACGGAACATGATCAACAGTTGTTCAGCGTCGTGATTTCCACCTTACATGGACCCCAACCTGGCTGACCACTTGTTGATGTGGGGAGATAGACCCCTGGATTGTAGCAGTACAAGGAGAACTCTGGGTGATGGCTGATACACACGCTCCTCCCTGCATTTCACATGTCATTCTCCCTCCCCATCTGCTGTTTTCACCGCTCCTCATCTCTCTCTCTCGCTCTCTCTCTCTCTCTCTCTCTCTCTCTCTCTCTCTCTCTCTCTCTCTCTCTCTCGTCAGGGTTTTTGAGGGAGTGATTGCTCCTTCAGCGATGAAGACTCATCTATGTGCAAGTTGGTCATTTATTTCCCAGTCCTCAGTCTCAAATGCATTCGTTCCTTTTGTGTGCAGGGATGTATGCTGATGTATGTATGGATATATGTGTGTGCGTGTGTGCTTGTGTGCATGTGTGCGTGTGTGCGCGCGTGCGTGTTTGTGTGTGTGTGTGTGTGCGTGTGTGTGTGTGTGAAAGAGAGAGATATATGAAAAGAGAGAGAGCATGCATCTGTGTGTCTGTGGTTGTCATGCTCTCGAGGTAGATAACTCCTGGACGCCACAGACGGGGATTTGCATTTCAAACCAATTTTACTGATCTGCCCCCCCCCCCCCCCCCCCTCTCCCCCATCCTCCCATATCCGTTCAAAGGGAAGACACTTTGAAGTCCCTCAAATCTCATTACGGCCGGATCGCTTCTCGGTAGAAGGGCTGATTCCAGCCGTCCACGGTGCTCGAGTCAGGATGATAAAAAAAGTGAAATCCTGCAGAGTCTGATCAAAATGAGCGCTGATACAAAGGGAGCAGTGACAGAGACGTGTGTGTGTGTGTGAGTGGGCACTACTTGATGGCTCATGTCCGTGGGGCTGGACTCAGTGTATTTAGTGCTTATTAGCACTACACAGTGGGGCATAGCTCCCGCTATCAGACCAGTCAAAGCCAATGCACAAACACGACTGTTTACTGCAAACATTGGAAAGCCTGCTGGGTGAACAAACACACACACACACACAGAGACACACACACATACACACACACACACACACACACACACA
The DNA here is from genome assembly GCF_963457725.1 of Sprattus sprattus. Classification (NCBI taxonomy): domain Eukaryota; kingdom Metazoa; phylum Chordata; class Actinopteri; order Clupeiformes; family Clupeidae; genus Sprattus; species Sprattus sprattus. The sequence goes on along the minus strand of NC_137922.1, from coordinate 40,507,289 downwards.
CACACACACACACAAACATACACACACACATACTTTACTTTTTCCACACACACTTGCATTCTGTGCACACAGAGACTTTGTGACTTTCCTGCGGTGCATGAAAAAACTAAGGACACTGCACAAACACACACACACACACACACACACACACACACACACACACACACACACTCACACACACACACACACATACACACACACACACACACACACACACACACACACAGACAAACACAAACACACACAGACAAACACACACACACACACACACACAGAGATGCCATTCTTACACAGTCTGAATACAGATAAACTTAACCACACACATACACACCCCTTGCCGGTTGCCACACAAGCAAAAACACACAGAAGAGTGTGACTTTACCGCAACGCAAGGGGACTGAGGACATTTTGCTATCAACCTTTCTTAAAAAAAAAGATTCTTTTTTTTATTTTCTCACTGCTGTGTTTTGCTTTATCACAACACTGAAAAAGAGTGAACGAAAGAACGAAAGAAAGCAATAGCGAAAGTGTAAAAGTGTGAAAGTGTAGTTTAGAGATATGGTGGATAATTGCTGCTGGACACTGCCGGTTATTAGAGGTCCAGTCTCAGGATATATCACATTGCTGATCATATCATGCTTTCTTTGGAGGCTCTGCACCGGAGTGAGATGATTCACAGGCTTAATTAAGTCCTTTATCAGGTCCTTTAAAACCTTTATCAAGTAAAGCTCTTATCCATCAGCCATCTCAGATAGCTCCCGATAAGACTCAACCAACCGATACATTTTTGATGGCGTATGCATTTATGATGAGGGAGATCTTTCAGATAAGAATTCCATATTCAGGCCATGGCCCTCTGTTCATCCGTCCACACACTCGCTCAGTCTCTCGCTCGCTTGCTCGCTCACCCACTCACACACTCGGCCACCCGGAGGTGTGGGGAGTGGTAGCAGCATACCCAAGATGTCCTCTTAGTCTCACTGCCTCTATAGGCAATCTATATGAAGCCACTCTCCTAGCCAGCTAATGGTTGACCTCAGAAGAAAGCTTCCCTATATAAGTTCAATGCTGCATCCTACCTTGGAATACTGAATAAGTAATTTGTACAGCATTGTGATTAGGTTTCTTGTTTTACTAGATGTGCAGGACTCCCTGGCTCGATGGATTATTTTATTACTAAGTGGATTTAACTGGTGGCGAAACGTTGAAATGAAACACAGTCAAAGGAATCTGGTTGTATGACATAAACACTATGTCATGCTGTGTGTGTGTGTGTGTGTGTGTGTGTGTGTGTGTGTGTGTGTGTGTGTGTGTGTGTGTGTGTGTGTGTGTGTGTGTGTGTGTGCGCAAAGCAGGGGAAGCCAGGGGAATGCATTGTGTGTATGTGTGTGTGCATTAGTCCTGTACGGTATGGTGAAGTTTGTATATGCTGAAGTACAGCCTGTGTTTACACTGGGGACTGCTCAAGGATCTCAGAGCAAGACTGGAGTGGGAGGGCAGTGTGTGTGTGTGTGTGTGTGTGTGTGTGTGTGTGTGTGTGTGTGTGTGTGTGTGTGTGTGTTTGTGTGTGTGTGTGTTTGTGTGTGTGTGGGTGTGTGTGTGTGTCTGTGTGTGTGTGTGTGTGTGTGTGTGTGTTGTGTGTGTGTGTTGTGTGTGTGTGCGTGCGGGTGAGTGTTAAGGTTAAGAATGTCTGCATCTTATGTAAAGCAGCAAACAAGGTCATATACACAAGCCCATGCACACACACACGGCCCACATGGTCTCTGCCTGTCTTCGAAGTTCACTTACTCAGTTCTCTATGATACCCATGGAAAACAAACATTTATTCAACAGCGTTTCTCTCCTCACCACTGCTATGAGAGAACCCCAGATTCACTTCAAGTAAAAGGAAGACATTTATGACGAGAGCCGGCTGCTGCATTCCCTCTCCCCACCATGTCTATAAGCTGCCGTACAGATGTACAGAAGAGTACTCACGGGAATCTCTCTCTCTCTTTTTATTTCTCTGTGTCTCTCTATTTCTCTGTCTCACTTCTTTTCTTAATCGTTTTCTCTCACCTCACTCTTACTCACCTCTCTCTTTCTTTCTCCCCCCCCACTCTTTGTATTGATCACTCTTTCTGAAAGCATAGCTCTCAGTAACTCATTACTCATCTAGACTGTGTCTGCCACTCCATACCATCTCATCTCATCCTCTTCAATCACTCCCCTATTGAGTTACACACACACACACACACACACACACACACACACACACACACACACACACACACACGCACACAAACACACACATTCACAAACACAAACACTCACACACACAAGCACACACAAGCACACACAAGCACACACATTCACAAACACAAACACAAGCACACACCCCCACACACACACACTCACCTTTGCATGATCTACTCTTTGTTATTTGTTCTCTTTTTTTATTCTTAACCTTTTCGTTTTATTTTCTCTTGCACCCACACACTCTCTTCTGCTCTTTGCAGACAGGCAGTGGAGCAGGCAGACAGGCAGTGGAGAAGGCAGACAGGCAGTGGAGAAGGCAGACAGGCAGTGGAGAAGGCAGACAGGCAGTGGAGAAGGCAGACAGGCAGTGGAGAAGTCAGACAGGCAGTGGAGCAGGCAGACAGGTAGGGAGGGAGGGATGCAAGAATGGAAAAGGCAGCACAACCCAGTAACGTCTCTGAAAGGGCTTACACACCTTAACAAGGGGGACAGGCAGGCAGGCCAGCAGGCAGGCAGACAGGCAGGCAGGGCAGCAGGCAGGCAGGGAGGCAGGGTGGCAGGCAGACAGGCAGGGAGCAAAGCAGGCAGGGAGGCAGGCAGGGCAGCAGGCAGACAGGCAGGCAGACAGGCAGGGAGCAAAGCAGGCAGACAGGCAGGGAGCAAAGCAGGCAGGGAGGCAGGCAGGCAGGGAGGCAGGGTGGCAGGGAGGCAGGGTGCACGTGCTCACCCTCCACGTGTCCTCAAATGAGTGCGGGGAGACCCACGGGAGAATCTGTCAGAGCGGAGGAGGCACATGTACTCAAAGACATGTCACACATGAACAGAGAGGGTTCGCAACGGGGGGTGGTGAGGGGGATGGAGAGACGGGGAGAGAAGAGAAAAAAGGGTGGCAATGAGAGAGGGAGAGAAGGGGGAGGGGCAGGGAATGAGAGAAAGATGAAGCGAGAATGATAAAGATGGAAAGGGGGAGAGAGGGTGTAAAACGACAAAGATAAATAAAGGAAAAGAGCAAAAAAAGTGTGTTGATGATTAGGGAGGAAGGAAATAAGTGAATGGAGAATGATTGATGCAGCAAATGAGTGACAGCCCAACCAGTGGATGATGCATGGACAGGATGTGCGTGGGATCACTGCAGAAGCCTCTCGCTGTGCTGTGGCATCATTAAGGATATAACGGAAAAATTAGACGAAAACGTCTGTCAGGAGTGAGAAAAGAAAATAACCCTTTCTCTTGCGAGGTTGTGTGCTGGGACCTTGCCACGAGTCACATCAAAGCCCAGTAGCACGGCGCGCTAACAGAGTCGGTCCTGCCGAGCAACGGTGCGGCTCTGGTGATAAGCTGTGCTGACGTACGCCACACGACCGCATCCAAAAATGACAAAAGAGGAAAGAAATCAAAAAATAAAATCCTACTTGCTCAACAGGTAACCGAAGCCCAAAGGCCCCTAAGCTCTTTGCTCATCACTCATACCTAGGTCCGCCCCGGCTGGGGGAAACTAGGGGAGAAAGTGGACGACAGGAGGACCTGCTCTGACCGAGAACAAAGGACGGAAGCAGAGATGAGACATGGTGAGTGGCAGCGAGATGGAAGGAGACAAACATACCTGAGAGAGGATTACGAGAGCGTGGGGTAGAGATATATGTGACATGGAGATGGAGATGGAGAGAGAGAGAGATGGTGGGATAGAATATTGGGGGCCGGGATGAGGGAGACTGGGGAGAGAAAACAAAGTGAGATGGAAGAGTCACTAATCCTCCCTGTTCTGATGTCTCGCTGTCAGCCTCTCAGAAAAGCAGAGAGAGAGAGGCAAAGATAGAGGGGAAGACAGACACAAGACAACAAAGAGAAAGAGAGCGAGAGAGAGAGGGAGAGTGGGAGAGAGAGATCTGTCATACACATCTGCAAATTAAAATAAGTGAATAAACTATTCATAT
>NC_137922.1:40468117-40493117 GCF_963457725.1 Sprattus sprattus | reverse complement strand
CACACACACACACACACACACACCCATACATTCATGAACACAGAGAGGACGTGCTTGGACAGACATACACAGACATACACAGACACACACACACACACACACACATACATTTATGTACACAGAGAGGACGTGCTTGGACACACATTTACAGACACACGTAGTTGGACACACAGGAGGTGCTAGAACAGGGACAGACACACACACACACACTCTTTCATCAGCAGTGTGTGTGTGTGTGTGTGTGTGTGTACGTATGGTTAAGTGAGGTCAAGAGGGAGGGTGTGTGAAGGCCAGTGGCAGGTCTGCCCCGTGCCTGTGTTAGTGTGTTATCTCAACTTCTTGATCCCTGTTCATCCTGTCGGCAAGGGAACGCTCTGCTGGGTCCAGAGAAAGAAAAAGAGAAAGATTGTGTCAGGGTCTGTGTACAAGGGAGATAGAACATGATGCGTGTGCAGTGTGTGCATATGTGTGTAGTAAAGTGTAAGGTGTGTGTGTGTTCCATAGGATTATATGTGTGTTTTTCAACACAGATAACATATTGTGTCCGTGTGTGTGTGTGTGTGTGTGTGTGTGTGTGTGTGTGTGTGTGTGTGTACAAGACACAGATGTAGCATGCACTGTGTGGGTCTGTGTGTCTGAGAAAGCAATATACAGCGTCCCATGGCACTCACCCAGAATCACTGTAGAGTCTTGGCACGTCCTCCATCTCGATAGCACATTCTCCCAGCACTGTTTGCCTCGGTGTGCAGTGACCCCTATCTGTACGCTCTCTCCCTCTCCTTTTTTCTGTATTTTCCCACTCTACCCCTCCTCTCCCTCTTGCACCCTAACCTCACTCCTTTTCCATCTCTCTCCCCTCCCAGCCCCCCACCCCTCTTGCCCTCTCTTTCTCTCCTGTTCTTTCTTTCTCCCGCACTCTCTCACCTTTTAGCCCCCCCCCCCCCCCCCCCCCCCCCGCCTCTCCCCCTGTTCTTTCTCTCCATGCAGGTCCAGGGTCCATATAAATCAGGCAGCCCTCTCTCTCTCTCTCTGCGACTGCAATGCAGAGGCTTTTAACTGCTTTTTATTCCTGGGCCCTGCTGCTGGAGCAGCTCCAGTTAGTGATTATGGAAGGCACTCGGTGAATCCCTGCGGCTGGCTAACGTCCGCGTTTAAATCAGGCATGGGGAGGAACAGGAGGAGATTACAAACAGAGATGGGTAGAGCCAGCTTCACCAGGCAGAGGGCTGGTTTCCTAGTGTGTGTGTGTGTGTGTGTGTGTGTGTGTGTGTGTGTGTGTGTGTGTGTGTGTGTGTGTGTGTGTGTGTGTGTGTGTGTGTGTGTGTGTATGTGTGTTTGCGTGTTTGTGTTTGTGTGTTTGTGTGTTTCTGTTCGTGAGAGAGAGACTATATTTAGTTGCCATTGAGATTATATGGGAGATGGAGTATGTTTGAACATACAGTCCCATATACAGCCGCGGAAAAAATTAAGAGACCACTTCAAAATTATCAGTTTCTCTGGTTTTACTATTTATTGGTATGTGTTAAAGTAAAATGTACATTTTAGTTTTATTCTATAACCTACTGGCAACATTCCTACCAAATTGCAAATACAAATAATGTCATTTAGATCATTTATTTGCAGAAAAATGACAATTGGTCAAAATAGCAAAAAAAGATGCAGTGTCTTCAGATCTCGAATAATGCAAAGAAAACAAGCTCATATTCATTTTTAAACTACACAATACTAATGCTTTAACTTAGGAAGAGTTCAGAAATCAATATTTGGTGGAATAACCTTGATTTAAAATCACAACTTTCATGTGTCTTGGCATGCTCTCCACCAGTCTTTCACATTGCCGTTGGGTGACTTGCTTCCTTTTGCTCTGACAATGTTCCCCAACTCTGAGAAGTGTTTTTTCCAGCAGGGCAATGCTCCATGCCACACAGCCAGGCCAGTAAAGGTGTGGATGGAGTATCACCAGATCAGGACCCTGTCATGGCCAGCCCAATTTCGAGACCTGAATCCCATAAAAAAAACTCTGAAATGTGATCAAGAGGAAGATAGATGGTCACAAGCCATGAAAAGAAGCCGAGCTGCTTGAATTCTTGCGCCAGGAGTAGCATAAAGTCACCCAACGGCAATGTGAAAGACTGGTGGAGAGCATGCCAAGACACATGAAAGTTGTGATTTTAAATCAAGGTTATTCCACCAAATATTGATTTCTGAACTCTTCCTAAGTTAAAGCATTAGTATTGTGTAGTTTAAAAATGAATATGAGCTTGTTTTCTTTGCATTATTCGAGATCTGAAGACACTACATCTTTTTTGCTATTTTGACCAATTGTCATTTTTCTGCAAATAAATGATCTAAATGACAATATTTGTATTTGAAATTTGGTAGGAATGTTGCCAGTAGGTTATAGAATAAAACTAAAATGTACATTTTACTTTAACACATACCAATAAATAGTAAAACCAGAGAAACTGATAATTTTGAAGTGGTCTCTTAATTTTTTCCGCGGCTGTATATATATACACACAAAAGCACTGGTTAGAACACAAGACAGTGAGGGAGAGACAGAGAGAAATAATTCTGAAAGAAATAAAAATCTATTGCCCAGTTTTGTCTTGTTTTGTTCTGTGTGTTTTACCAGTGTTTCGGCCATACAAATAAGTGTGTATTTGCTTCATTGAATTGAATTGAATGAGTGAGCAAGAGAGAGAGAGGTAGGTAAAGGCACACAAGGTTCTTCTTAAGCTGTGTTTCTAAGTGGTTCATCAGCATGTCTTTGTGTGTGTGTGTGTGTGTGTGTGTGTGTGTGTGTGTGTGTATGTGTGTGTGTGTGTGTGTGTGTGTGTGTGTGTGTGTGTGTGTGTGTGTGTGTGTGTGTGTGTACATCTTGATATTCTCACACACTCACTTCTATCTGTGTGTGGTCACATGTTTTATACATGCATAATTGCTTCAAACAGCCATGGTGATGAAACAGCACCTCACAGCAAGCCAAAGACCTGAAGAGAGAGAGATAGAAAGATGGAGAAAAGAGATAGAGATAGAAGAATTGAGAAAAGAGAGAGAGATAGAAAAACTGAGAAAAGAGAGAGATATAGAAGAACTGAGAAAAGAGAGAGAGAGAGGGAGAATGGACAGAAAAGGGAGGAACAGAAAGCATGACAGTAGAATGAATGGATGAATGGACGCTCACGCTTCACAATGGCAGACGGAATGAAGGAGAAGCTTCTAAATCCGGTTGGCCTTTTCTCCTCATCCACACACCACTCCTGAGCTGAGCCCCCGCTCCCGTTCTCTATTAAAGCTCCCCTCCTGCTCCTCCTCCTCCTCCTCCTCCTCCTGTTCAAATATTGGTTTATTAGCTCTCAATAAAGCAAACTCCCCCAAATCCCTGCTGACATTTCCCGCAGCCATTTAATGTGTCATTATTTGCGTTTGAGGAATTGTGCGCCACGATTCAGTTTATTTCTGTGCCTCCTCGTATTGCGGCGAGGAGGACGAGAAGGAGGAAGAGGAAGGAGAGAGCAGGGAGAAGGGATAGGTTAGGGAGAGGGAGAGGGAGAGAGAGAGAGAGAGCGGGAGAGAGAGGAGAACAAATGAAAGCTGTTCTGATCCCTGCACTGCCTGTGCCCCCAGTTTTTATTGCGGCGAGTGAACCCAATAGAGACTGAGGTCTTAGTGATGGGATTATTGTGTGTGTGCTTGTTAGAGACTCTGTGTGGGATAGTGACTGTGTGTGTGTGTATGTGTGTGTGTGTGAGTGTTAGAGACTCTGTGTGGGATAGTGTGTATGTGTGTGTGTGTGCGTGTGTGTGTGAGTCTAAACAAGAGAGTACATCCATTTGGGGCAGAAATCAATATCTTTTAGGGTATTCAAGACTTAATTATAATTGTATGAATTGTGTGTGGATAGCATGTCATTACATGTGTCTGCACACTGTTTTTAATATTTTTGTTAGTATGAAAAGGAGAGAGAGAAAGAGATGGAGAGAGATAAAGTAGATTGTAAAGCACCCTAGATGTAACTGCGCTTATGAGTGTGATAAAGAGGAGATCCAACACAATGGAAGTTATTCAAACTGTAATTATGCCTTTGTGCATACGTGATTGTTATGTGTGTGTGTATGTGAATTAATGTTTGTGTGCATATGTACACAAGCTTGCGTGCGTGCATGTGTGTGTGTGTGTGTGTGTGTGTGTGTGTGTGTGTGTGTGTGTGTGTGTGTGTGTGTGTGTCTGTGTGTGTGTGTCTGTGTGTGTTTGTTGGTTAAAAAACTGCTCCATGTTTCACGGGCCTAAATGGGGAGGACAGCTCATTTCAGACTGGAAGAATGTGACATGTCCAGTTGAGTGGCAACTAACCTGCCAGCTCAGCATCAGACTGAGAAAGTTTGTGTGTGTGAGAGAGAGACAGAGAGAGAGACAGAGAGAGAGAGAAATAGGGAGAAAGAGAGAAAGAAGGAGTGAGAGTGATGGGAAGAGACAGAAAGGCAGAGAAATGGAGGGACAGAGCTTTGAAACACACATTATAGATTCACCCTCTTAATCACGGCATCGGCATCAGGCACGAGACAGAACCAAAGACAGGACTGCACTGGCTGACACACACACTCACACACACACACACACACACACACACACACACACACACACACACACACACATGCACACACACACACACACACACACACATGCACACACACACACACACACACACACACACACACACACACACACACACACACACACACACACACATACTCACCACTGCCTGACTGAAGGCAGGCCCAATCACACACCTGCAGCCTGGGGAGGAATCCAGGCCTGATGGGGTGCCAGGTCAGGCCGCTTACCGGGATTACCCCCATGCAATTACCATGCGCTCTGCTCCACTGCAGTGGAAACTCATCTGGACTACACACACACACACACACACACACACACACACACACACACACACACACACACACACACACACACACACACACACACACACACACACACACACACACACACACACACACACACACACACCCACACACCTTCTCCAGGCCCAAGGCCCTCTGTGTGCCACCATTCATAGGAAATACACACCGGCCCATGAAGGCAAACAGAACACGCAGGTGCTCTGCGTTTGCACTTATGTTTACAGACATTGGAGTTTATTTCATGCCCATGGTGACTTGAACGAGTACAATCACAACACAGCATACACAATCATTTTGTACTGGTCCACCTGATATCATTGGGTATTTGTTAACAACATAAATTACGATGTACCGGGATAATCATTTTAATTTCCCAATGTTCTTCAACAACCCCTCTTGCGTCATTTTAATGTGACTACAGAAAAAATTGGAAAATTCCAAAGTATTACCCTGGAACATCTTAAAAAATAATCCTGAGGATATCAACAGACAAATGAAAAATGTACCTAGCATACCTTAACACCCAGACACTGAGGCTGGGTGTTAAGGTATGCAAGGTACATTTTTCATTTGTCTGTTGCTTTTAAATTGTACACTCTACAACACTTAAAGCAGTACAGAATGTTGTCTTGCAAGCAGGCAGGCAGAACATAATTTCTGACTAGCTAGCAGACATGCAATCACCAACACAGTGCAGACAGCACTGAAAATAGCATGCTATCATGTTAACTGGTATCACAGTTTTCCGGGTCCGAACTGTAGAACTTAAAGAGCGCAAAGCCTGAGCTCACATGTGGGAACAACAGTGTGTTCATCTGTCCATCACATCACCACATCATCAATAGGAATCTGAAAATGATACCTAAACTAGTTGCCTTTAAACACATACCTCAAAATGTGGGCAAAATGCTGCATAATGTTGCTTTAAACACAGCGTGATCAAAAAATTGGAGGCATTCATAGTTTGTTACAGTACATTACAAGGAAAACAGTAGTGATGACATGACCAGTACTGGCTGCTGATAGCTCAACATACATCGACTAACACAGGGCCGATGTTTCCCATTGACCTTTGGTGTATGTGAACCATGTTGTCGCACACATATCCACATTTGTCTTACACACTAAAACACACACTAGTGCACAGTTCAGACATACTCATCGTCATCCCGAGACATAAAAACCACCGCACGGACCCCATTGGGGTCAACTCCGATACTGCCGTCTTCTCGCTCACGAAGCAGAGCGGACTGGTTCTGATTAGCCCTTCGAAACGGATCCAGACTCAAACCAGAGCGAGGGAGCGGGATTACAAGCGGCCATAAAAACCTAGCACGACTTACAGAACGACTGCATTCCACCCCGCAAGCACACAGGACATAAAGATGTCAATCGGAAAATCTCAAGTATGGCGGGGGTCGCGGTGAAGGGGTAGTGTTAGTTCAACAATCATTCACCCTGGGATCGGAGTGAATGTTCGGGGGGTGTTGGGTGTTAGTATACGCTAGTTTAGAGCTCTCATTTCAGTCAAGGGTCATGGGAGAGGATGGGGGAGAGCGGGATTAGCAGCTCACAATAGCGCAGATGTATGGAGGACCCCTAGCCCCGCAACACTCCTCCACATATTATTCATCTTGGGCACATTATTACCTCGCAGACCAGCCGCTCCAGATGAGGCCAGCACTGCAGCCGGGGCTTGGATATGAGGCATTGTGCAGGCAGGAGTCTGGACAGGGGTGCTGACAAAATGGCCTGTCTGGAAACTCACAACCTCCTCCTTCTCCTCTACCTCCTCCTCCAGCTCTTTAAGCCTCAGTCTTAGGACAGATGTACTGTTGGCTTCCAAGTCAGGAAGGGAGGGCATTATACGAAATAAATGGGTAGGTGCTGTGGTGGGGTCAGTCTTGTTCAAGTAGGTGGAATGAGTATGTGTGGTAAATAGGATGGAGCTGGCTGACTTGAGGAGGGGTGTGTGTGTGTTGGTGGGGGGGGGGGGGGCAATCTGAGACAGAACATTGCGTTCAAGTGTGCTGGCATGCTGCAGACAAATCAGGTTTGGTTCCTGGGGTCAAAGGAGCACCAGGTAACCTGATTAAGCCTATCAGGGTGGGGTCGCCTACGTGCGTCTCCACACGAGGGGAGGGGGGAGAAAGTAAGCGCTGGACCAAAAGGAGGCTTATTGGTGCGGCACAATACCCACAGTTACAGGACTGAGATCTAATTAGCCGCGCACACAAAGATTTGGCTATGTCAATCTAATTTTAGTTCTGCTTAAACACAAGCAGCTGATTATGTCAGCAGCTACTTTCAGAATACTTTGCAAAAGGCCTGGCATCCTGGCTAATGGACTAAAGAATGAAGAGAGAGAGAGAGAGAGAGAGAGAGAGAGAGAAAGCGAGAGAGAGAGAGAGAGAGAGAGCAAGAAAGATGAATGTATCTGCAAATTAACTTATGCTCCTCAACCCATTTCCCAGAGTTGCAATGCAACGGGGACAATTAGTGAGTGAGACTACGATACATTTTGTTTCGTCGCTTAGGGCAAGCAAATAAAGCTTCCGCGTCTGAGTCGGATGTACATCGTGGACATGCATTCATTACGCTAATCAGCATCGTGACTCAGACACATTAGTTTGTGATTTATTTATCTCTTTTGGTAAGTTTGACAGAGGCAGGTTTACGCAAAGGGCAGGTTATGTGCTCGTGTTTACAGTCTCGTTCAAATTCACATGCGAGTTTGACTACAGCTGTCGGGGGAAAGGTGTTGGCTACAGACACAACAGAAAAGGTCAACAACTGCTCAGAACATTGCTTAAAGTTTCCGCCAGCTGCACAGGTCAATTCGATTCAACCAAATGTGATCTGTGATAAACGACACTCTCACCAAGGAGTCTGTGGTGAAAAACATGTGTATGACAATTCAATAATCTGTGTGTGAAGAAAATTAACAATTATTATAACAACCATGGTAGCCTGACAAACTACTGAAATGATTATCGCTTTTGAAATAAATTAGATTATGTGCACTCTGTGTTTAAATGTGTATCAAGTATAGCTAACATACTGATGTGTGAAATGTACTAAACTGGGCTTGGAAGTAGGTGTATCAGGGGAACAATCTGCATGTCTGCTCGGAGCTCCCCAGTTGTTTCCCAGAAGCTATTCATTGTTAACCTGGGACTATTCCCATTTCTCTCAAGTGCTACTCTCCAATTAAAAAATGACACAAATTACCCAGGGTTAAGGAACATTTTGGAAGATTCATCAGGTGTATAAAAAGGGAATGCAACACTCTGCAAAACCAGTATATGCTTGAGGTTTATGCTGTTGGTATTATAATACCAAAATAAACCTTTTTTGCTTCACACTCTGCCTGACTTCAGAAGTTTTTTCAGGATTTTCCCTGAATGCCAATAACAAAAGACTTTTATCCAGATCTGATAAGAAGACTTTTTTTACCTTCAAATCAGCCATGACAAGTCCCCTTGTCTGAACCAGGATGAAAGCGAGATGTATTGACAACAACTATGACAGAATTAGAACAAGTGACCATTTGTTCTGCTAAACTATTTACTACTGACATGTTGCTATTGTCCACTCTCTACAACAGCTGCCATGTGAAGGGGCATCACATCATGCAAGGCACTGTATGAGCACAGCAGGATAAATAAGTGATCTCATGACTCCGTCCCTATGCCCCCTCCCCCCCCAACACACACACACACACACACACACACACATACACACACGGCTCCCATCAACTCAAGCACGACTGACTCATCGGTCATCAGAGCAGTAGTGGCAGGCACACACAAACACACACACATGCAGAAACACAAGATACTACTGTTTCGCCTAAACAAAAGACACCAACAACACAGGACACCACACAGAACCACGCAGAACTTCATGGAACAAGAGTAAATTAGGTGTGGTACAGACCCTCTCTTTAAAAACACGCATCAGCTGGTTTATGTAAGACACAGTTGGTACTCTGCCTTTTCCTACATTTTGAAGGCCTCGTAAATTTGAAGCCTTTCGAGGCACAAGATTTCCCCACGACTCTGAATGCTCAAACCTCTTTCAGGCTATTTTGGGTGACAGCTTTCAGACACATTCCTTTTAATATTATATACGACCATATCAACTGGCGCATGAAATGCATACGGAGGAGGAGGAGGAGGAGGAGGAGGAGGAGGAATCGAGGCCTGGGCCTTATCGCGGGGATTTCATTAACAGTGACTTATCTAAGCCAGACTAATGGGTTTTTGTCCACGTTTCTCAGTTAATAAAGTTCAACGTGCCGTGTTTTCTCAGAGAAATAGTTGTCTCCGAGCCAAGAGTGGTTGAAGGATAGGGCTAATAGCCCTGACTTGAGTACATTAGGTCTTGTATCCTTAACCCACTCAAGTGAGACAACCTTTAACCGTGAACTTAAAGAGTAGATGAAAAGACAAGGCATGGGAGGGAGACGCCTTTATCCAACCCATAATAACCCAGGTACACCAGACTGCGCATCAGTGAAGGAGAACGCAGAGTGAGGTGGGGGGCACTCAAAGACCAGACCAGGGAGACTGGGAGCCCTTCATGAGGAGCGGGAAATTATGGTGCAAAATGGAATCTGAAGGAGGGACACGGAATGTTTGGCTGAAAGGACATCCGGAGATTATTTCCTTAGGAGCCGAGGAAATAAGCGTCTTCCTAGGAAGAGAAGTCACAGGCTTACTTGGTGTATGCAGTGGTCTGGATGCTGACTCAATGACCAAGAGTAAGTGGCCTGTATGGAGGAGAAGTATAGAATGTTCTAGAAAAACAGAATGTTCTTTGCTTGAAAAATATGACGAGGAAAGAAAAAGTGCAGAAAGAGGCCGATAAAGAAAGGAAGAGACAGAAAAAAGAAAAATGAGCCTCTTGGAAACGAAACAGTGGTTGTTCTGTGTTTACTGAGATCATTTTGGCAAAAGCTCAATAATAATTCACACAGTCAACAAAGGACAGACACGAAATGTAAATAAAAGCCCGACGAGGAAGGACTGTTAAATGCTTTTTTTTTTTTAAGGAAAGTTGAAGTAGGAAAACCAAACAAAGCTGTGAGAAGAGACAAAGAAGAAAAGGAATAATAAATAAGATATGCAAGAATACAAAATGTTCCCTGACAGGAAAGGAGAAGTGAGTCCAAAACTTTCCCCCATTATTTATGTCTTTTGGCTTAACCATGATATCAATAAACTTGAAAAACGTCAGTCAGGTCCTCGAGAGACACGTTCCTGGGAGACAGACGTTAGGTGGCATTGGTGTGCAACAGCCTCTGCTCACAGAAGAACATACATATCTTAAAAGTATATGTAGGTCAAACATGGATGAAAGGACTTGTTTGAACACTGAAAAGAGATGTTTGATCTACTAACAAACCAAAATCCATGCGCTTCAAACAAAAGCTAAGGCGAGAACGTAAACGCTTGCTGAATTTATATCCATTCGTCTCTCTTGTTTGCGGTCTAACTCGTCAACTCAGTGCATTTGTTCTTATTCATTAGGAGTCTAAACATCCTCCGGCAAAGAACAGACTTCTACCACTCGCGACAAGACAGCTCCGAAATGTTACGTGTTGTATACATAGGCACGCCATCTATAAGATCTCCTACAGTCACAGCCAGCACCCACTTCTTTAATTCAAAGGGGGTTATGTAAGTGTACATTCAGGGACCATGCCATCACACTCTAAACACGTGGTAAGGGGGATTTATCACTGTAATCCATGGCCCTTTTTATATGCATCTGTATGGTCTGCAAGATCAAGACTCAGATATCCTACAGCTTAGAATGCAGCGGCCAAACTAAAGCCAGCCAGTATTCTGTCTTTTGTCTCCCTCGCACTCTTTCTTTCTTTCTTTCTTTCAACCTTTCAGACCACCCCCCCACCATCTCAAATGGAGACCAATTGTCTTCAGACAGAAAAGACTCTCACGTTCCATCCAACACTGTCTACCTTTCCTAAGTCACGCTTGTTTCATCTTATTTCATTTCGCAACGGACATTTTTTCCCTCTCTATTCCTTTTCAGTCCATCTTGTCCCCTTTCTTTTTCTGATTTATACATCCCTCACTCCCATTTTTTTCCACGGATTTCCATCGCTTTAATGCTTCCCTCCGGGGTTTCTTTTCGTCAAGGAAGAACCTGTAGGATCAGATGGATGAGCGCTCATTAGCAGGTATTTTAACGGCCCTGCCATAATCAAGGTTTAACATGAAATTTCAATTACAGAAGCCCTGGAGGTCTCCCATCGTTCACCAGATCGGCCAGATCACCTAGAAAGTGAAAGACCCCACGCGTTTCCTCATGATCCGCACGAGTGTCAGCCATTTGTCTGGGCAGGATTAACCGCTACCCCCTCCTGGATTTTTTTTTTCTTGCGTGGTGTACATGCTCAGCATTAAGCTTTAAAAGCTAGGTTAAGGGGTTGAACAAGGGTGCATGCTACACAAACAGCATTATCATCAACCCCCCCCCCCCCCCCCTCTCACTGTGCTGTCCCATTCTAAGTCTAATGGCCTTTGTTGCCATGGGAAATGGCCTTTAGATAGCGCATCCAGGAGGTAATGCCTTCCCCAAGGCTACTTATTCGGTCTGAGTCAGCAGTCTGTGCATCTCCATGGCCTCTCTTGAATGCCGGTGCACTTGTCAGGGCACTTCCAGGTACCGTCCTTACCTGTGGCAGCCATGGGTAATGGAGGCCAGTGGGTTATTAGTATGCCATGTAAAGCTCCATTGTGATGCCTAATGTGGTCATTCTCATAGAATTAGCTCTGCTATTGCTTTATGCCTTGTGGCATAGTGGGCATGTTTTTTGTCAATGTTTACAGTGCCAAGTTTGAGCCTTGAGGGCAGGGGCAGAGGGCAGAGGCCACCTCCACCAGCCAACTCCACCTGCCATCAGCCCTCATAGTCTGCCAGTTCTTCCTCTACCTCTGCATCAAATCCACCCCTTGTTTTATCCCAGCGATAGAGTTTTGGACTGACTCTCCATTTCTTCTATTCTTTAGGCTGATGTGGGCCTCAGAGATCACAGCTGCTGCTGCTGCTGCCGGGCTGTCCGCGGTGACCACATGAATCAGTGTCCTTGAGCATTCCCGGGCACAGGAGACTGGCACGGCGCCACGGCTGCCCAGGAGAACAGTAGAAGGTCATGGTGGTGTAAATAATGGAAAGTTAATGGGCCAGAGGCCTGCAGGGATGGGGGGAACAAGAGGGAGAGACAGAAAGAAAGGGACACAGGGGGAGAGGGAGGGAGGGAGGGAGGGAGGGGAGTGTTAGATGAGATGAGAGCCTCCTGGAGGTATGTGGTGAAGCTCATGTGGTTGGTTCGAGCACATCGCCTTGACGACCTGAGATGCCGTGAGGTGACCGAGAGCAAACAATGTGCATTCCGTCTGTTTTTATTATCATCGCGTCTGGATTTAGAGATACTACTTAACCTGCCGGCACACGACTCTACTGACTTCATGGAGTTCATGCTGTTGATGATCATGATGGTGCTGATGATGCTCATGATGATTAGAAAGTCATTAAGTGCGACTAGCACAGCATCGCCTGTTGCTGTGCGTCAGTGAACATTTGACACCTGCAGGTTAATGCTTAATACACGAAGAGACAGCAAAGGAAAGAAGCCCACACCCACATAGATATAGCCACACAAATATATGAACGTACATTCATACTGACCTGCTCCCAGAAACAGCAACAAAAAACTAGACACCCCCCCCCCCCCCACTCACACACACGCACACAAACCTAGACGCAACCAAATCAATCTGTAAATCCACTGGCCACGTGGCTCGAGGCAAGACTTCATTATGGACTCGATGATATTCCGTGGAGATCTTACAATGGAATCAATAATGCAGTGCAGGCGTGGGTACGTTGTGCTTATCCCACCTTCGCCAGTGCTGTCCGTGTCTGACGTGACTAATGGGAACTGACACGTAAACAGTGCAAATGAGCGAGCAGACCTCAGACGCCCCCCCACCACCACCACCACCTCTTAACGGAGACAGCAGAGTCTGAGGCAGAGACGGCCGCCGTGACCAGAGGCGGATCGCAGGACGCCAGTTCACTTGAGGCGGGGGAGGAGGCTAGGGGAGACGAGGCAGCGCGGCGCGGTGCAGCGAGAACGAAATACCAAACGGAAATGTAATCAAATGACTAACGGAGAGAAGAGGGGGATAGGGAGATGAATAAAGAAATGCAAAGGGCAGGAAAGGCAGGGGGAGCTTGGTCGGTGGATCTGTCTGTATGTGCGTGTGTATGTGTTTGGGAGGTGGGGGGGATTGAGGTTTGGAAGGGGGGGGGGGAATAATTGTGCTGTCACCCCCTCATACTCATGTCAATAATGAAAAATGTATATAAATAGAGTCGAAGTGCAAACAGATAAACCAGACTGATGTGGAGGATTAAAGCCTGGAAGAGAAGAGAGCATCTGCAAGAGGAGGCGAAAGAGAGATAGAGAGAGAGAGAAAATAAATGGAAAAAAGGAGAGAGGTAGAGAGAGAGAGAGAGAGAGAGAGAATGAGAGAGAGAGACCATCGCCTGCAGCAATGAGGCAGATTACTGAGGTATATGCCATTCACGCAGATTTCCTAAAGCTAATATCAAAGCAACAGCTGGAGGAAAGGCCAGGGAGATGAAGAAGGAACATGTCAGGACAGCAGCAAAAAAGGGAATGATAAATGTAATCATCACAGCAGCAGCACGTGGATCAAAATACCAATGTGTGAGTGTATGTGTGTGTGTTTCAGGGTTGGAGAGAGAGAGTGTGTATGAGAGTGTGGTTGTGCACGTACCTGGAGGTTGTGCATGACCTTGTGCATGCTTGCAGTGTGTGTGTGTGTGTGTGTGTGTGTGTGTGTCATAGTTTGTATATCTATCCACGTGACTGTTTCTTTGACTGTGTCCGTATCCCTTTGTGTCTGTGTCTCTGTGAGTGTGTGCATTCATGTTTGTGTGTGTGCTCGCTTTTGCGTGCTATGTGTGTCTGTGCATGTGTGTGTGTGTCTCTCTGCTTGTGTTATGTGAGTGTATGTGTGTGTGTGTGTGTGCTTGTCCGTGTGTGCTGTGTGTCTCTGTGTGTGTGTCATGTGAGTGTGTTTGTGTGTGAGTTTAGGTGATTCACACATCTGTCATCCTTCCACCTCACTTGCACTCTGAAATAATAATTTCCTGTGAAGCTCCATGCTGCTATCTTCAGGGGCTAATCTTTTATACAGTAGCTATCTGAAACTGCAAAATGAATTCAGTGAATTCAGTGTTTTTCTTTTTTTCTTTCTTCCCTCACATCTCCCTCCATCCCCTCCTACTTCCCCCTTCTTCTTTTACTTCTTCTCCATCGCCTCTCTGCGACGCTTCTCTTCAAAAACATGTTAAAAAATGCAAACCCCATCAAAGGCCGCAGCCACATGAAGAAGTGTACACCCATGGCAAGTCTTTTTTTCCTTTTTTCTTCCCTCCTGCAGTTACAATCGCGTTGCAGCGGAACCTCAGTAGTGGAGAAGCAGTGGGTTTGGATAATTGAGGCCTTGTCCTGAAACCTGAAGCTAAAAAATATACAGCTCGGTCCAAATCTGCTTCCCGATTTATTTTTCTCTTCCGTTACAATTCCTTCAGAGTATACAGCCGTTATAACCTCTAAGTGAATTTGCACTATGGCGTCATTGCAATGAATGTGTTTGTGTGTGTGTGTGTGTGTGTGTGTGTGTGTGTGTGTGTGTGTGTGTGTGTGTGTGTGTGTGTATTTACCATAACATCTTTATAGTTACCCTGCTTTTGGAAATGGCTCTCTTAAAAACTAAACATTCCGTGGGAATGTTCAAGGAATCCCTTTTCCTGGAGATTGGAGCAGTATCGTTGCTGATCTCAGTGACTGATTAAACGTTTGTGCTGCGGTCTCCGTGAAATAAACCCGTGCCTTTGTTCTGAGAGGTTAAGAGGGATTAAATGTCATTAAGATGGTCGCACAATTACAGACAGAGCAGCACGCAACTTCACAGCTGCCTCATCATTTCTGCGTAGTTGTGAGAGGCGCCATGTAACAAATACTATGACTACACAATGTCACGCTTGTTACACACTGTTATTTCGACAACAGATTTGGCACCTGATCGCCAATAAGAAAAGCCTGGAGTATCAAGTAACGGCGTTCCCTGGCGCAGACGAGTGCCCATGCATCCCTGTCAACATGGGAGAATTAGATCACCAAACAGTGACATGTCACTTCCTCGCTGTTCCTGCGGAACGGTCATAATGGATTACACGCATGGCAGCTCTCGGATCAATAACAAAAGCAAAGCATTCTTGCATATACACGGCCTAACGTGATGAACTGTCAATAACCTGTCCCAATGCCCCCATTGTCAGAGACAGTTTGAAGCACAGGATACACTGAAGATATTTTTTTAACCTTTGCGGACCCATGGTGACCAGCTGTAATGGTCTGTTACATCAGATGAATTTAAGCATTTTAATGAGGGCCCAATCAACTAGGCCTTATACACAGAGGGCAGGATTCCCAGTTGAGGATTAGACTTTGTCCTGAATTACCTACTATTTTCAATAGGGTTTTTCTATTCACAACACAATTAAGTCCAGCAATAGACCTAATACGGCTCTGGGAAGCCAGCCAATGGAGTCATTTTCCAAACAGCTTCACAGTCGCCGCTGTATCTGTCTGCCTGTCCGCAGTCTGGTGAATTGATGCAGGCTTCTTTTCACTTTGCAGGCTTACAAAGAAAAATGTCGTCAGTCGCGACGCGTCCATTGACAGTGGCGGTGACTCTTGCCCCTCGGCTACGGCAATATGCGTTGCCACGCCGACGCACTGGCCTGACCTTACACTGGCCTGATACGGTGATGTCACAGTTGACTGCCCAAACATTCATACTCCCTCAGCCATTACAGATGAGGCAGTGCTCTTGGTCCACTTTAGCCCTCGACAGGGAAATATAGGACAGCCCCGAGCAGCTTCTGACTGGGAATGGCAGCTGCAGTCACAAGCAAATGTGGGATTTCAACAACTGCAAAAGCAGCAGTCAAAAGCCACTTGCTATTCTAAAATTAAAAGGGTATGTACTACGCATATTGTCTGTACATATATTTAATACAAAAATATATGAACATAAATATAACATATATAATATTTAACATAGGGCCATGGCAAACTTGCATGACTGATCTTACCAAAGAGTCAATACCACGCATAGAATGTTTTTGAAAAAAATGATAATGTAATAAGATTAATAATGGTGCATCTCATGTTGTGAGGGATTTGTGTGGGTACTGGAGCACTGAAGAAGAGCAGGAAAAGGGGACAGAGAGAGGGAAAGAGAGCGATAGAGAGGGGGAGAGAGCAAAAGGAAGAGTGGGAGTTTCTGGTAGGATTCTGAGGGTCTCTGTCAGCCTACAACATCCACGCCTCGGGATGTCTCTCCTCGCGGGCTCCTCGGAGCAGACTCTGTCACCCAAACCTTGCCAGGCATCTCAGGCGCTGCCGGCCCCCGTGAGCGAGGCAGGCGGGCGGGAGGGCCGCTCGTTATGAGCATTAAATATGAATCATGGCAGATATTACAGTCTCTCTCCCCCTCTCGCTTCCTTTCTCTTTCTCTCGGTCTCTCTCTCTCTCTTTCTCTTTCTCTTGCTCCCTTTCTCTTTCTCTCTGACTCTCATTTTCTCTCAAGGACAGGACAGAGAGGGAGGAGGGTGCTTTGTCCTCGGGGAGGAGGATGATAAATAAGAGCGAAGGAAAGCAGGGAGGTGAGGGACGAAAGGAAAGAAGTAGAGGGAGGGAGGGGGGGAGGTGTTGGGGGGTGGGGGGGCGTCTGAAAAAAGGCTGCTAGGAGGCGCTGGGAGGCCAGTGATGCATGCTACCAAGGACATGGAGGAGTGGTGATGAGGCTGGACTCAAGGAGGAGGCACAGGGCTAAGAGACGAGGGGATGCAGTGGGGGCCTGTGATTGAGACCGGATGAAACGTTAAGCTGCTGCAGACGAGGGGGAAAGAGAGAGGAGCTCTCGGAGTGGAGCTCAGAGGAAGGACAAAGACACTACACACATGTGAAGCCACAATGAGATTTGCTGCAGGAGAAGCCAGATTAGACGGAAACTAGATGGAACCAGAAGAGCCTAAGAAAGATATATTCATGGAGAGCAGATACAGAGACAGACGGATTTTGCATATCTGTCCTTTACTCCATGTTACCGGCTTGGCGGTCTTTAATACCTGTCCCTGTGTGCGTGTGTCTGTGAGAGAGAAGGCCGGAGAGAGAGACAGGCACTGGGAGAAAAGGCAGTCTGAGAAAGAGACAGTGGGAGAGAGAGAGACAGGCACTGGGAGAGAGGCAGTCTGAGAGAGAGACAGTGGGAGAGAGAGAGACAGGCACTGGGAGAGAGGCAGTCTGAGAGAGAGACAGTGGGAGAGAGAGAGACAGGCACTGGGAAAGAGGCAGTCTGAGGAAGAGACAGTGGGAGAGAGATGGGGATTGTAAGTGAGGGAGGCAGAAAGAGAGGGAGAGACAAATGTGCATGTGCGTGAAAAGGTAGAGAGAAAAAGATTAAGGGCGTTAGAGAGAGACAGAGAAAAAGTTCGAGAGAGCAAGAGAGTGAAAGAGAGAGTGATAAAAAGAGGTAGGGAGTGTCATTAGATGGGGGCGTGCGCCTGAGCGGCCGGCTGCGGTGCTGAGTGGCCGTGTCAGAGCGGGTGTCAGGGGCCTGCCCTTGCAGGAATGAGCGGCATGCTGATGAGCTCAGCCATGCGTAGGGTTTTATGGCTCCGCATTTGCCTGCTACCCCAGCCCCCCCCCCCCGTGCTTCTCCCAGGGGCCAGGTTCACCACCTCTTCACCTCCCGGCGACCCTCACAGGTGCACAGGGAGTAAACACACACACACACACACACACACACACACACACAAACACACACACACACACAGAGAGAGGAGAGAAAGTTCACGTTCCTCTCCTGTAATGTCATTAGCGGGGTAATAGCCTTCAGGCTGCAAGCGCCATGGCACCAAGCCACTTTAAGCCATCAGACAGTCTCCTCCTCCTCCTCCTTCTCCTCCTCTTCATCCTCCTGCTCTTTGCCCAGTAATCTGCTGACCTTATCCCACACTGTTAATGTAAAAGTCACAGGAGTCGCCGAGGCAAATGTCTTCCCGGAGATAACGGAGTTATCGATAACCGCGGGTAGGAAGGAAGATGCCATGATAAACCAAAGGGCTCGTGTGACGATAGTAACAAACCCCTCCCAGACCTCTGGTGGGATTCTGCCACTAGACGCAAAGATTACAGTCACACACACACACACACATACAAACACATACAAATACACACACACACACATTCAGCATGCCTTTCTCCCTTCATTCCCACTACTCACGACTTCACAGATTGCAGGCATCGGCACCTCCCCTCGGAGCTCACAGTGGCATGATAATTAAAGTGGCACCATTTTAGAGGTTTCTGACCCGACTGCACGGAGTGATGCATCGGCCTCAGCAGGGCCATTAAGCAGAAAGCTGCAATGATGGCCCCCTGCTTTATTACGGCCCATCAACGCCCGAGCAACATCGCCGAGATCCATGCCCCCATTGCTGTCGCTTTACCGATAAAACATGTCCGGGGGTATGTGTGTGGGTGTCAGGTGGTGAATGTAAATGGGCTCTGGTACAGCCTCATGCAGCGTGACAGGCGATGTATGGATGACTGGGGAAGCAGGGGTGGGGGAAGGGGACGAGGGGGGGAGGGGGGAGCGGTTCTTGCTCATCCTCAGGAGCCCCGGGGGCTCGGTTATCTGCATTGCGCCCGCGTTGTCGAACATTACGACCTAAGCCGACCCTCGCTTGTCAGTTTGACGCGGTGAATTCATGTCCGCGCCGTTCTCCGTGTGTCGCGAGTGATGTAGCCGTGCCCCTCGGGAGGCTGCCTCGTCACGGGTGCTCTAACACCCGCATGACGCCTGTCATGTCAATTTCACTTTGGCCCCGTTGGCCCCTGCTCACCCCCCTGTGCCCTCAAAACAACAACCAACCACCTCTTCCACCCCCTGGCAGGACCTGTGGCACGAGAGGTGGCTGTGTTAGACAGTTAGAACAGAACACTGTGCCACTCTGCTATCGCATGTTGGCATGACTACACAGAGGCTACAAATGTCTCTGCCCAGCAAGAGGCACATGACCCACAAATGTTACAGTTCTAACATGGTAGGTTACATATAAACCTGTTGTTGTGTGATGCCCAATCTAATGCCTGAATGGAATGGTTTTTGAGGAAACTGGTTTATAATAATAATAATATAATTGTCAGATTTTAATGGCACAAGCGACACACTGCAACACACACGTGGATACATGGAGGCGACACAGGACACACACACACACTTCTGAGGTCGCTGTGAATTTCTGCTCTGCATTTTCCCATCCCGGACTGTCCTTTCTCCAGGACCCCAGGAGCAGTGGGCAGCTTTAAAGCGCCCGGGGACCAAGTGAAGTGAACCGTCTGTCTTAGTCAGAGACGGACAGGAGAGCGTTCTCTTCTTTTGCATGTTTTTTCTGTTGGGCTTCTTAGTGGAGGAAACCCCTTGTGAACATGGGGAGAACATGCAAACTTACTAGTAGTAACGCTTTACTCGATCTCTCTGTCAAAAGACTGACATAACTTGTCATAAGCAGGTTATGCCTGTTTTCAGTCAGCCATTGCCTAATAAGGTGACAGTGTTGTCCTACAATTATAATTCATTAACAAAACAACTGTAAGAATACTGGATGCAATAACAGCCTTTGTCACATAGTTATAAGCTGTCATAGTATCAGTTTTTGAAAGCAGTCCTGACAATGACTGATGATTATTGTCAGCTGTCACTGTTGACTGGACACTGTCATGACCGTCATGTAAGGGATAACGGCCGACGAGCTGTGCAGTTCTACGAAGTTAATGGACGCTGCGGGGCAAAGAACACCACGACGCGGAGCGGAGTATTTACTTCGTAGAACTGCACAGCTCGGAGGCCGTTATCCCGCTTATCTCCCGTTACAACATCCAAAAATGTTTTTATTATTATTATTATTGTTATTTAGAATTTCCTTTATCTTTAGGAAATTTAATATGCATAATAACCTGATGAATTCTTGATTTGAAGCCTAGTGCTCCCGTTAGAGAAAGTAGTGCCTGGAACCGGCTGTTTTTCAAAAAACAAAACGCTACGTTGGTTGTCAATGGTAACCATTCAAGAGCATTGATATGGAATGGCGATTTAACTTTTCTACTGGGACTACGTCCAAGGTGTGCGGTTCCACGAACTTAATGTACACCCCATTAGCCAATCAGAAAACAGTATTTCGTTCCAGAGGGAGATAAGACAACGTAATGAGAGGACATGCCATCTGCAATGTCATGCAGTATCAATGACATGATAATGTCAGTCTTACAATGACGGGTTCAAGCAGAGTGTTCATTAAATAATTAATTATTTGTTAAATAATGAATATTCATTAAAGAATGAATAATGTCCATTAAAGAATCCAGACAGTACTGAGCCTCATTACAGTGTAACAACACGCACTGCGACATTGCTATGCTTACATTTTAACTCTGATTATTTAACCATGCGTGTGACTTTACGGCAGCTAAATAGGCCTCCTTGTTTTGGCACAGCACGCCGCGAGTGACGGGGGCGAAAAATAACCGCTGTTTACTCATAAATCACGGCGGAGCCTTGGCAGGCACACAGAGACGGGTGTTGTGTGTGTGTACGTGGAGCTGATTATCATAGGCGTGTTGGGCTTCGCTCTGCCACATACCGCCACGTGTGTCACCATGCACCGGGGGTCCAGGACACAAGGAGGGGAAAGGAGAGGAAAGGTAAAAGGACACACACACACACTCCTCACGTCACGCCAGAAACCTCCACCTCTCTCCATCAGAGCTGCTGCCAACTGTCAATGTCAGCCTGGCTTTATGAAAACACAAACCCTGCAAACGCTGTTTACACGGGGTAGAACATTTGGGCCTGCAATAACATTACAGCACTTGCGTTTGCAGGGCTTGTCTTTCATCGCCTTTAAGCTCCCCTCCTCTAAAAGCAATAGCACAGGGAGTGAGTGAGAGAGAGAGCGAGAGAGAGACAGAGAGAGAGAGAGAGAGAGCAGGGACATCTTTTTGACACATGGCTGAGAACTGTCAAACGTACCGTCTGAAGACATCCATTACTGGCAGGCCGGTACAGCCGGGGTCATGGCTGACGTTGTCTCCCAGAGCTTTGCCCTCACCTGACGGCAAATGACGGTGCAGATAAGGGGGGGGAAGGTGGGGGGGGGGGGGGGGGGGAGACGCCAGAGAGTGGCCACTAATTCATGCGGAGATGAGATGCCAGCCGATCGATGCAATGTCCGCAAAATTCACTTATCAGAGGTCAACGACCACAGACTCTTCACAGCGGCACTCTGTGTCATGGACTGGGGGGGTGGGGTTGTGGTGTTGAATGGGGGGGGCTGGGGGCGTGATGTCGACTGAGATGTGTGAGTCAGCGAGGGAAGGAGCCCTAGGATGCTGCCTGCTTGCATACATTTGCACACACACATACACACACACACACATGCAAGCGCTCACAGAGCTCTGACAGAGGACCCCATCAGCACCCATCGATCCCACCCCTCCCACTCACACACACACACACACACACACACACACACACACACACACACATATATATATATGTGTGAAGTATGTCTGTAAATTACCTCTAATGGGACTGCAAATGCAAGCTCTGCACCGTCTGCCCAGATGATGCATGCCGGCGGAACGACCGGGCAACCCGTCTCCCCCGCTGCGCTCCCGTGGCAAGCGGCTGTCGCCAACGCTGGCGCCCCCCACTGAGGAGCCATTTGCAGGGGGTGGGGGGAGACATTATGGCCCCCATCTCGCACGGGGAAGGGGTGCATGTGGGTGGTGGAGGGACGCTGAGTTTTATGAAAGGCATTGGTCCTGCTGTTGACAGCCCAGCCATCAGCCACACACAGTCTACCCTGCAGCCTCCGATTACAGTAAGCACATGTAGGGAAGATGGAGGAGGGGGAGGGAGGGAGGAGGGGGGGGGGGGGGCAAAGAGGAAGGGGAAGAAAAAGGAAAACAAAACCATAAGAAACTGACGAGCTATAAGGTCGCCGGAGCCGTGGAATTGGCATCGAGCCACTCGCCATTGTCGTCAAAAACACAACAGCTGCGGTGAGCCGCTTTAGCCCTCTCAGCCGTTAATGCCGTTAATAAGCTGCGCTTACAAGGGTGATGCATCGTTAAACGTAGCGGCTTTCCGACTTTAATGGTCACATTACTCACATGCAAGTGGTCAGGCTTGGCCCTCGGCAGTCATGACTCAGACTCAGGCACGTTGACGAGCTGTTTCCTCTGCGACCCGTGTTTTCTGTGGGGGGGGGGGCTCTAACAAGAGGTGACTAGTGACCTACTGATCTTTTCTTCGGGTCGGGTGTCTGAATAAACCTCTATCGCCCCACCAGTTGTCATCATGCTGAAAAATCAGACATCAATTGCCTCAGCCACTGTTTTTGTTGAGGATTGAGTGTGTTTGTTTGGGTGGTTGTGCGTGTTTGTGTGTGTCTGTGTGTGTGTGTTTGTGCAAATGTTTGTGTCAGGCTTCACAATTCGTTCCTTTCATTCTGACTCTCGGGTTAGCCCAGCTGGAAGCTACTGATCGGTGTCTTCCAGAGGCGATCGTCAGGTGACTCTTCCCCTGTCACATCATGTCGCTCATGTCACTACTCATCTTGAAAGTAGCTTCCTGGGAGGGGATTAAGGCCTGGGCGCCTCCCGGGGGTCTGTGGGGGATGCGAGCAGAGGGATCGGTCCAGCTATGTAATTTTTCACCTGAGAACACACACGCGCGCGCATTTGTCACGGCCCATAACTCGACGGTGTTATGGACAACAGCGACAGCGCTATCGCATCCTCCGACAAAGGCGACCATTTGACATGCGGATGGCGTCGCCGCTCGTAAAAAAAAAAAATCCCCTCTCTCCCTGAGGTCATCCCTCGCTTCCGGGCAACGATTCCCTGCTCCTTTTCCATCAACCGCCGAGCGAGGTCCCACAGCAGGGGGGGCCACAATGTGAAACGTCGCCTCAATCAGGCAAAGAACTACCTGGGGCTACTGCACAGCTGCGGAACCTTCTAGAAAATAAATATCGCCTCAGAAGCAATTACAGCCAGTGTTGTGACACCACTGAGGCACCCCTGGCCTTCGAGCTCTGAGGACAAACCTGTTCTGTATAATGTGCCTGACCCCTCCGCGCAGGCCATACGTTCTATATACCTTGGTCAGCAGCACCCATGCAGTTTTCCTTTCCTGTGACTCTCCTGCGCCCTGATGGCCGGCCTGGATGAGGACTCATAAATCACGGGCTGGGGGAGAAGACGGGTAAAAGTTGAGAAAGTTCGCCGCTACAGAACAGGGGGGGGGGGGATTGGTGGGATCCACACGAGCAAGCGAGGGAGCAGGCGAGCGCATGGGCGTGTAGACGGAGAGCAAACACATTGAATAATTCCTGCCGCATGTCAAGCGTGCTCACTTAGTGAAGCCGAGGGTCTCCGGAGAGAGACTTTTTCTCGAAACTCTTGAAGCTCTCTTGCATAATTCATCTCTTGCCAAGGATTCATCTGTGGGTGACATCCCCTATAAGCATACATCATTTACAAGCTAACCATTGACAGCTTAATTATGGAAACTCTGTGTCCTTTTGGACAGGGGACAGGAAGCCTATTGCGACAGAGCTTGCAAACCTACTATTAAAACCACATCACACAGACAACCGTGCCTCAGTGCCGTTTTTTTTTTTTTTTTTACAGTACTGTTTTGACCTTTTCCTGGTGTTTAATAAGTAATATGTGAGTGAAGCTTTCCAGGCGATGCATGAAAATTCATATGTGTTCAGGGGCAGCAATGATATATCACTGCGCTGATTATTGCTTTCATCTGCTGCTCAAATAAAGTGCTCTCCAGTGTTTGTCTTTAGTTGCTTACTTTTATGTATGCATATACAGTATAAATACATATATATATAAACTTTAATTTCCTTCGTGGAGAAATGTAGACCAATATTTATGCAGGTGCAGCCACTTAAAATAAATCAGGCAGAAGAACAATTACATCTTTCAAAAGGCCTCGGGTTGTGCCAGAGCAACAAAAAGCAATGATGGAAATTAAATCAATGTGGACTGAGGTTCATCCGTCCGCCTCTCGAGACAGCGCGCAATTCTCTCTGGTGCCTGCAGGAGGCGGTGGTCCAACGGAGACGGGGTGCCACAGTGCTGCCGAGGTGAGCTCTGCCGGGCTTTAAGGGCTCTCCTGGACCACAGCCAGGACCCGGAGAGAGAGAGAGAAGAAGGGAGGCCACGAAAGGGAGACCAGCGGGTTGGTCAGGGGGAGCCTGAAGCGCTATATGACTACATGTGCGAACACTCAAGAGATATTAAGACACGTGTAGTCTGGCATGGTGCTCCCATCGTTCATGGATGTATGCGTGTGTGTGTGTATGGGTGTGTGGGTATGTGTGTCTGTGTATGGGTGTGTGTGTGGGGGGGGGGGGGGGTGCTAAAAGCAGTGAAAAGCTATCTAATTACACAAACAGCTTTGTATGATCTTGGATGGGGTGTGATGTGAAAGGAAAAGAGGGCCAGGGGTGGAGGGTGGAAATATCACTGATCCTCTTCTAAGGTAATTACTGAGAAAGGGGTGTCCAAAAAGAACATGGAGGAATAGTGTGTGAACATAGGACTGTATGTACTGACTGCATGTACAACCAGCCCCCCCCCCCCCCCCCCCCCCCCCCCCAACACACATACACACACACACACACATCCTCCATGGGTTCATGCATTAGGTCGCCGGAGAACAGGAGGAATCTAGAACCTCCGTGAGTCGCTTGTAAGCACAACATGGCTCTTGATTAAAGTCAGTGCAATCCTCACTGGAAAACACAAGTGCCTACTAACTGTTAGCGTGATAATAGTTGGCACCAAATGCACT